>NC_048237.1:28684192-28764894 GCF_002007445.2 Ailuropoda melanoleuca
ACTCTGTTTGGCCCCTAAAAGGTACTTCTTGGGTCTGAGGACCAGTTGATGATCCTTTCTGGTTTTGCTCTGAGGGCATGTTGGTTCAGATGCGAGGGGCAACAGGTAAGTTCTTCGGATCTATTTCCAGCTGCTTCTAGAGCAGTTACTGAAGGCTGAATCTCGTGACCCAGAAAGGATTTCCCATGCTAGGAGCTGGGTTCATCATGCCATTCCTTGCCACAGGATTGCTTTTTCCAGAGGGATCCAGCCCCTTTCAGTCTGGACACGGAGTAAATGAAGTTTGGGTGGCCTTAGGGCAGAGCCAGGCCAGCTGCAGCAAATGTAGTCAAAACCACCTTTAAGGTCATGTCGGATCCCGGGGCGCCTGGGTGGCACAGCGGTTAAGGGTCTGCCTTCGGCTCAGGGCGTGATCCCGGCGTTATGGGATCGAGCCCCACATCAGGCTCCTCCGCTATGAGCCTGCTTCTTCCTCTCCCACTCCCCCTGCTTGTGTTCCCTCTCTCACTGGCTGTCTCTATCTCTGTCGAATAAATAAATAAAATCTTTAAAAAAAAAAAAAAAAAGAAGAAAAAAGAAAAAATAAGGTCATGTCAGATCCGGATCAGTTTGTTCAGAGCTAGTGTCCCCTCTAGTGCAAGTCTGATGTTCGGTTGACTGAAGGACTCTTGGTGACAAATCTATCAGAGAAGTAAGAAATTACCTTAACCAAGAGCAATCTCACTGACTGCAACTTAAATAATAAAATGCATTTTTATTTCTTACAGGTCCACTTGATGCATCGTTCCCCACTGATGGAGTGCTGATTATAACCCAGGCTTTTGAAGTACTTTACAGCATTGTATGTTCACGTGGCTATTATACTATTTCCATTTTATACAAGCAAAGAGCGCAGTCAGAGACGTTAAAAAATCTACCCAGCAGCTGGCAATAGGCAGAGACCAGATGAAACTCTAACCTCCCTGACTCCCAGCTCAGCCTCCTTCCCACTCTTCAGGACTGCCTCATAGACATTCACCTTCTCTCTGTAGGCCTTTCACATGCTATTATTAAAGCTAAATTCCATCCTCACTCAGCTGAATATTTGCAATCCCACCTTGAAAGACATGCATATGGGTGTTCTTGTCATTTAAGATTATTTTGAGGTGAAAAAAAAAAAAAGAAATGAAAGCAGGTATAATATTTAGTTATCTGCTTGCTGAATAATCTTGTTAGATTTTAACTGAAACTTAAATTTGCATTTTTGCTCAGTAATTTGTATTATTTCGTTTGTTTCAGTACAGAAGTCCCATTCAAATCTGGGATCATTGCTGTTCACTTCCTTTTGTTCATTTACTTTTAAAAGGTCAAACTGTCTTCTATAGCTTTTCAAATTCTTGTCCCTGTTTCTCACACCATCCGCACATTACCTTATTAGACTTATCAGTAGTTCCACCCTGCAAGCTGGACGTGAATAGCCAGTGCCTTGACTTGCTTGACTTCTCAGGGAGGTTCTCTCCTCCTGAGCAGATGCCAGCAGCCCCTTTCCGGATAACTTCAAATGAGTCTGGGTTTCTTGTGCTTTTAACATTAGACCTAGGAAGATTTTTACAAATTCATAAATTTTCATCCACAAGGACCTAATAGCTTCATGGGAACAAGATAAACATTAATACAAGGCATGTTGTGGTCCCTGGGGAAAGATAGTTCCGTTTTCTCCAACAAGTACTAGGTAGTCTGTACAGCCAACATAAGAACACAGGTCAAATTGACCCTGTGAATTGAAGGCAGTAAAGAGTTTTCCTCTCAGGTGTCAACCCCAAACAATGGGTAGTAGCTACCTGAAAGACTGGGTTAAGCAAGATCCTGAGGCTGTGTCTGGGCTTAGTGGAAAGAATGCTGCAATCTGTTTGTGATGTCTTCCCTGGGCAGTGGGGAGTTGTGGCAAGGCTGTGAACCTGCCAGGGTTTGCAGTCCTGAGAGAGGTCAATGGCCTTAGTAATAACTCAAATAAAAACCAAGCTCCAAATGAGGTGTCCATCACTGTATGATGGCAAGAGCCCCATTTCACAAATTGGCCCAAAGAGAACTTATGAATGACAGACTTTTAGTTATTTAAAACAAAAACAAAAACAAAACTGATGTGCAAAGAAATACAGAGAAAGGTAGAGGAGAGGATATTGTTCAGGAAGGAGACAAACAGACCATGTTCCTGTGATGTCTCTGGGACAAGGGAACTCTGCCCAGTTAGTAAGGAGGAAAACCAGATCTGACAAAACTTTCCCTGCTGCAAACTTAGGACACCATAGCTGAGGAGGGGAGTGGGAAGCCTAAGTTAGCACGTTCCAGCAGAGAAATACAGAGGGACCATGCTGGTGGTGTTGACATTCGAGCTGATCACACCAGCAAAATAGGTGTCTAAGTGTCAGGGATTCCTAGATGGAAAGCTTCTCTTCTGATGACCGGGAGCAGGGCTCCCGTTGAGACTTAGAACACTGCAAGATGCTTGTTATTGGTGTTCCTTGTGGTGTGGACAGCTCCTCCTAATACACCATGTCTATCTAATAGGTTACGTTTCTCTGCCTTGAAACATTCGCTGTATAGAGGGGGAAACATGCAGGCATTAAACTGCAGCTCCGGGCGGTGCCTGTTATCACAGAGGCACTGAGGAGCTACAACTGGTAACCGCCTCTGTCTGGGAGGGGCAGGGCAGGCTTCTCAGAGGAGACAACAGAGCCAGTTTATTGGGCAAAAAACCATGAGGAGGTCCTTCTGGTCCTAGAGAAAAGGACATGCAGAGGCACAGAAGCAACAGCACAGTCAGTCAATCGCAACTAGTTCAAGGTCCCTGGAGCACACAGTGAAAGGAATGGGTAGAGGGTCTAGATCAGGAGGGGTCAGAAAGTTACTGAGGGTTTTTAAGCAGAGTATGCCATGCACGTCTTTGTTGTCCTGTGTTGTTGGCCGCACTGTAGGGCCTGGGTTGGAAGAGAGGGAGAGAGGTGCTGGCTGGGAAATTGCTGTAGTTGTCCAGGTTAAAAAAAAATGATGAATACAGGCAGATTCAAGAAATACGCAGCATTAAAATCACCAGGACTTAAATACTGATAGGTGAGGGGAAAGGGCAACAGAGGAAGAAAAGAGTTCAAGGTGGCTCCCGGGTTTCAGGGTCATTACTAGGGTGGAGAAGACAAGAGGAGCAATGGGTTTGGGATTCTCTGCATGCCTCCTGCGATATCAGGAGCTAATGACCAGTCGAGAGTATTAGCTTTGAAGTCAGAGATTAGGATTCAATGCCTTCCCTCCCATTCAATAGCCACATGACATCCCACAAGTTACTTAGCCTCTCTGAGCCTCAATTTCCTAATGGTAGCGGTGAGATAATAGATGATATTAGTGCAGCTCCTGAGGCCGATGTTGAAGTTAAATGAGGCTACGTATATAGGACACTGAGTACAGCTCCTCGTACATAAAAAGAACCCAGCAACATTAGCTATTTTTGATTCGGTAAATACATTGCTTTTTTCCTTTTTACAAGGTAAGCAATTCGATAAAAACATTTTTTATTCTTCTGGCCACATAACACTCACTTGCTATCTTTATTTCACAGGCTCAAACTGAATTCCTGCTAAGGCATTTATGGTGTAACACATAAAAACTGCTCTTGAATGGACCTCCAATCTAAGGATTTACTATTGGCTTCTTGACCAAAATGTCTAGATAGCCTCCTGGGAACCTGATCCTAGGAGCCCACACTTAAGAGAGGATTAGGTTGTCCCCCTTGGATTATGCTGGGATCAGTCCCAGTCCAATCAGTACTGCGACTTGGCTTCATGCTCCCTTCACCTAGGTCTTATATGCTATCCCTAACACTCACTGCAATGGACACGGTTCTTAAGCCCATAAGGTAGATGGTGCTATCCAGAGTGTCCAACACAGAACTTGGCACATAGCAGGTATTCAGTAAATTTTGCTTGAGTGAACACATTGCACCCCCTATACTGCACTGAAATGCCTAGCCTCAGCAAGCAACGCTTGCACCATGCCAATCCCTAAACACTTCTTTCTACCCAAGTCATGTGCCCTAAGCAGAAATATTTTTAGCGTAAAGTATACCTTTTGAACTATGTAAATGAAGTATTTAATCTGCCAATCATACAGTAATGACTATAAACTAAATATAGATTGGGAAACCAAAGTCGACATGGGTAAATTTCTTCAGGTATACGTTGATAAACTAACATGTTTTGCCATGTAGTGATCCAGTAGATTGACCAGGTTTCCCTGAATGGGCATGTGGACACCCAGACAACTCAGGACAGTATGAATTAGAACTTACGGGTACTTGTATTTTTCAAACCCATTGAAAAGCACCTAATTTAAGGATCTGTGATTTAATGAGCCTTTCAAAGCTGAAAATATATCCCACTGAGAGTTAAAACAGAAAATAGATTTAAAATAGAAAAAATAAAACAAAGCTAGTCTTGTGTTTCACAGACACAGAAAGGTGCCAGAATTATTTACTGCTTTCTGGACTTTGCGTTATGACCAAATTGATATTTTCCAGGTTTTTCATTAACTTAAAATGTTCAGAGGTAAACACGTCATTTGCCATGATTAAGTCCAAGGTGTTTCCAAAGCTTCCTTCTGAGCAGCTAAAAATTAGCCGAGATGTAAGAGTTCTGGTCGACCTCTTTGTGAAAGTAGCACTAGAGAAAATCCCCCACAGCTTCACTGAGATTTTAACAGCCCCAGGAAGCGGAAGGTCTACAGGCAGAGTCACATGGTAAAATCTTCCAGTCCAGAACCTTCTCACCTCCAAAAGCAGAAATCATTTCACCTTGTTTTAAAAATTCTCATAGATTTCCGAAATTGCAAAAGAACTTAGAGTTGACCTGCCCACCCTCACACCTACTGCCCTGACCCTCCATAAAGAGCTCTAAAGGGGTGAGAGCTTCTGCTCCTTCTCTGAGTGGTTGTAGGCAGGGCCAGGTTAATAGATACACAGCTCTCAGAACTCACAAGGATTTCAAATTTCTCTCCCAACCTGAATTAGACTGATTAAATCAGCTTCTGTTGAAAGCTCATCTTTTAAAACAGGTGAAAGATTAAAAATAAATAGAAAAGTTAACTCAATTTAGCTTTTTCTTTCCCCTCTCTGAATTCTACCTTTCAATCTTGGAGACAAGGACATCTCTAGGATGGGACTCCACTGGGTTCATTAAGTCCCATCTGATGGAAACAGAGAATGTCATAAAGCTGGCCCTCGCTTGCTATCAATGTTAGATGCCCCATTGGCCACCCAGGAGAGCCCTAAGTAAATTACCTAGGGAAAGTAGTGGAGAACACTCAACAGGAGTGCCCAGAACAATTTTTCAAGAAAAACTTTTCACAGATTCTGGCTACCTGATTCATCATAGAGCTAAATTTTGATGCTTGCTTCTTGACCCTTTCAAAACTGAGTCACAAGCAGGGGTAGAGCACAATTCCTATTCACTTGTCTTACATCCACATTCCCCACACCTTACATTCACCCAGGACAAGACCAGACCTTCACAATGTTTTCCAGAATGGCACGTTCCCCTGACATTCCAAGACTTAGTATATAGTGACTGGTTAAAGTTCACTAACATTATCTGATTCATACATATAGATAAAACTTCTTATGATAATTTCAGTGAATAAAAAATAACATCAATATAGGCTATAATATATGTGGAGAGAGGCATTCAGGGAAAGTGACTGTTTTAAGATCATTTCATCATCTAATACACCCACTAGTAGGTCGATTTTAATTGTTAAACAGTTCTTAAAATTGAGTTGAAATTCCCTTCCCTAGGACCAACTCTGTCCCTAATTCTGTTCTCTGGAACCAATCATAGTACCCTTTCAGACATAGAAATTTTTTAAAATAAAAGTTGAATTCCTTGCTTGGCAACTGTGGCTGCTCCTTAAAAAATAAAGCTTGAAATTTTAAATTACTGTGTTTGGTGTACAATCAATCAGTTAACCAAAACCTTGAGCACCTACCAAAAGCAAGGTACTGCCCTCAACACTGGGAATGATCGGCAGTAATTAATCAACTTATTCCTAAGGGATTAGTTTCCACTAGTTCTTTTGTTGTTTGGCAACGCCTCCTTTGAAGAGAAAATCAGTTAAAAAATAAATGGGGGGGGGAGGGAGAAGGAATCAAAATGATGTAGTGTGCGGCCAGTTGCAGATGTAACCTGGAGGAAAGGAGGGAGTACATATAGGAAGTAGTGATATTCATTGGCTTATAGGAACTCCAGGCGCTTTATATTTATTATTTCATTTCATTCTTATCACAACTCTGTAAGGTGAGTTTTACTCTCAATTTACCAAAAAGAAAACTGAGGTTTTAAGAGTTTATTTAAATTGCCTAAAATGATAAACTTGCTGTGGTGGAGCCAGGATCCACACCCAAATCTGATCCCAAAGTTATATTCCTTTAACTGTGTGATAACTCATTACCTGCGAAGAAATCAATACAGGAACATTACCGCTTATCTTGGGATCTGATACTATATGAGGATGGCTAAATATGTACCCCATTCTGCTGTTAGTTTTGTATATATACCAACCAAAGAATATAATTTTTTCTATCTCCTGAACACTCTTAAGTCATTGAATTTCAATATAAGTATGTATAATTTGCAATACCATAAATCTGTTTGGTGTCCCCAAATTGGCAGCTCACAGAACTCTTATAGAATGACAATTAATAATCACAGGTTTAAAAGAGAACAAAGCATAGAGAAGTTTGGGGAGAGAAAACCATCTGATCATCTGTTTTTCAGGATATTTTAAAGCTGTTAAAATTACTGAGTGTGGGGAGGAGTGAAACTAAGTTTGGAGGGGAGCAAATTTCCTCTGCACACCCCATTGGAGATGGTGGGACTCTCTCCCAGTGAAATTGCAACTAAGGGCATCCCTGTGGCTCTCATCTGGGTCGTTCAGTTTAACTCTGACCAGGATTCTGCTTTGCCTTCCTGTTCCTTTGCTAAGGGACCCCCTCTCAGCAGGAGATGGCTTAAGTCTTGTACTCTGCCACCCATTATTCCATCATATCCTCTTCTCCCTCCTTGCATTTTCCAGTGATGAGAGACAGATCCAGCTCAACTTGTAAGCAAGGCACTTGAGTCTTAACGAAAGAAGAGATGACGAAAGAAGAGATGATGGAGAAATGTGGTTTTGCCCAGAGTGCCGTACCATCTGTGACATGCGCCAGGCACAGCCATGCATTCCTCCTGGAGGGCAGGGTTGCTCACCATTGTCCTGACTCCCACATTATTTCCCCTGCACAAGTGCCTGTAGTTAACCTCATTCATTTGATGTGGGAAACAAAGGCAGGAGGAAATGTAGATAAAATTAAATGTCCGTATAACCTGTAGCCCATTGACAAATACTCGAGGCAGGCAGAGTATAATTGTTCCTCCAGGAAGCCCCCAACTGTCTTAATGTCAGCGCCTTGCTAGAGGGAAAAGCAACCTTAGTTGGACAATAGCAAGGCCTCCTGTATCCTGAGAATCTTCTTTAGTATATGAAAATCCTTTTGGAACTTCCCTTATCTTTACTTTCCCCCAACCCCAAAGTTTATAATCAGTTGCCCTTCATAATCCCGGGGCAGCAGGGAGCATCAAGCAGCAGGCAGGGGCCTGTCCCCGTGCTTTACTAAAACCACTATTTTGCACCGAGGATGTCTCAAGAATTCTTCCTTGGCTGTCGGCTCTGGACCTTACCCCACCAAGCCTCACCTACATTTCAAAACTGCATCCCATTGGACTTTGCACGTGGGAGGTGTGGAGAAAGGCTCAGCCATGCTCTGAACTGCATCCTTTAAAGCTAGCAAACAAGCAAGGTGCTTGCAAATGCAGGTTTCCAACTTCCCTCCCAAGTTGTTTCCAGTAGAAACCTTGAACGGGTCCTTTGTGTTACAAACTGTTTTACAGTCTGTAAAAGTTCGATATGAAATGAAAAGGAAAAGAGTTCAACGGACAGATCTTTGCATCTGACCCTGCAGCCCATCGTCTCATTTTATCTTGGCTCTTAGAGGTCCTATTATGAAGCTGCAGGAGCAAAACCAAAACGGGCCACATACTAGGGTTCAATAGGAGGCACAGCCCAGCATTCCTGCAGGCTCTGGCCCGGAGTGATTCTGAGAGCGGGCTATGCAGTGGTATCATCCAGCTTCACTCGTGGGTAGGTCTCCAGCCCACCAGTGCCTGCACCCCTCCCCCCTCCCCCCTGTAAAGTTTGATGCTTCATTAGTTGCGTATAACACCCAGTGCACCATGCAATACGTGCCCTCCTTACTACCCACCACCAGTCCATCCCCTTCCCCCACCCCCTCCCCTCTGAAGTCCCCAGTTTGTTTCCCATAGTCCATAGTCTCTCATGTTTCATTCCCCCTTCTGATTACCCCCCTTTTCTTTATCCCTTTCTTCCCCTACCGATCCTCCTAGTTCTTATGTTCCATAGATGAGAGAAATCATATGATAATTGTCTTTCTCTGCTTGACTTATTTCACTTAGCATTATCTCCTCCAGTGCCGTCCATGTTGCAGCAAATGTTGAGAATTCGTTCTTTCTGATAGCTGAGTAATATTCCATTGTATATATGGACCTCGGTCTAGGGAGGGTTTTTGTCGCAATGGTCACTCCCAGAGAGCGCACGTTCTTACTGCCCTGACTCCGTCTTCGCTGGCTACCACACAAGTCCCAATTCCTTCTCACCCACAGCACAGCTCTATCAGCTTATTTAATGCAAAGGACATGCTCTTCGGAGCCCGCGGCTAACCCACGGCTCAGTGCATGCTGGGCTGGAAGTGGAGGTGAAGGGGTCGATTCACTTCAAAACCTTAACACGTTTCTACCGCCATTCGTGACGCGAGCATCAAAAGAGCTTGTGGAACAGAGTGAAAAAGAGGCTCTCGGTAATAACCTATTACATCTGATTTCCAAATCACTTTCACATATAAAGTACCATCCGGCATACTGCTGGTTGTCACAGAAACCAACGCAAGCTAAATAAAGCAAATCATAATAACAATAGTAATTGATTATGGGGATACCAGGGCGTCTCCCTGACCTCAGGGCAGGAATGCAGCCGGGCCTGAAGAATGAGGAAGTAGAATGCTCTAGTCCAGGAAACCCCCCACATTCTCTCTTTCGTTTGTTTTAATTTTACTCTCTTTAACTGGAGAGCTGCTTTCCCTCTGATGCCACTGAATGGTGGAAAAAATGTCACCCACCGAAACCTTCTGAGTTTGTCTCTTCTCTGTTTAAAAGGAAGGTCATAGGAGACTGGAGTCTCTTGGTCTTAATTCCCAGTATGTAAACAGCCTCCTTGGTCAGCTGCCCACGCAACCTTTGTCAATCCGCCGAGGTAGGGAGGCTGCTGTCACCGGGCGCCAACGTGGCTTTCGAGAGCCCAGCCACTGTAATGGTGCGGGTGGGAGGGGGCCAGACAGTGGAGGGTGCAGTTACCCCAAAAGTGAGAATCCAGGACAGGCAACCCAATGGATACTAATACACTCATTATTTACTCCATATTCTGCGCTACCGACTGAAGTTTTTATTACTCTTATTATAAGTAATAATATTCTCATTTTACAAATGAGGAAACTAAACTACAGAGAGATTATATAGGTAGTAAAAGTAAAACTGAAAGTGGGATCGAGTTTTTCTCATTCTCTTCCTGGCCCTTATATGATAAATAACCTTATTTAAGAGAAACTTAAAAAAATAAAATAAAATAGAAAAGGTACATAGTGACCTGTCCTCTACCTTCAGAAGATTTTAAGTTTAATTAGAGACACAAGACAGACTCTCATGAAAATAGTTTAATAACATTTTTAAAGCACATACAACATACAAAGCAACATGTAAATATTTCAAACAATTGGAAATAGCTAACTTTTGGACTCTTATTGGAAGGAACTTATGAAAGAGTATGGGGAGGACATTTTAGACATAAGAAATGGGAGAAGTCACACATTACCAACAGCAATTCACATATTAATACCGAAAAGTCAACTCACTCATCACCCTACTATTTGCAGGAAGGCAAGATTTATATTTTCAAAGAAATAAAGGATGAAAGTAGAACCACTGAGATTTCTAGATTTCCAAGCATTTGTTGAACTCAGCCTCCAGCCTACCATTTTCCTCTATAAACATAGTCAATGTCCTAGGACTATTCTGTTTTCTGGGGCAGTCACCATGAAAAGTGCTATATTAAATCTCCAGTTCAATAGGATTGAAGCAGAAATCCTTCTCAGATCGACCTCTAAATAGGATTTCATTTATTTTCACATCACTGCTCTTAAAACTAAGAATTATTTCTGCTAAGAATTAGCTCTTCATGAATTTTTCTGATCTGTTTCTAATATCATTTTCAGTACCCAGATTTCAGAAATGACATCCAGACCTGAACAAGATTAAGTGCACAGTTATAACAGAGCCCAGCTGAGCAATCAGCAGTTTGGTCTAGATACCTTACTGCACATCATGGTCCTATAGTCCCAACCAAAGCTCTTGAGACGGGCAGGCAGGGACTCTAGCTCCAGATTTGGACTTTCCACAAGCTCCTCTAGGGGTTGAAGGAGGCTTTTTAACCTTCTGAAGATTCGCCTTCTTCACTCAGTTATCAAAAAATATTTTTTGATTTCCAATTACATGCTAGGCCCTGTTCTAAGCTCAGGAGGTATAGCAGAAACCAAGCCAAAAAAAAAAAAAAATCCCTCGTCCATATGGAGCTTATAGTCTATTGGCTGAAAACAGAAAATAAATATAAGTAAATTATATACAATGTTAGAGGAGTACTATGAAAAAATTAAAGCAAAGAAAGGGGAATGGGGAGTAAAAGAGAGTGGTTATAATTTAAAAGAACATGGTAAGGATAGGCCTCAATGACAAGTGACCTGTGAAGGAGCTAAGGGATGCAGCCATGCAAATGTCTAGGGGAGGGGCATTCCAGGCAAAGAAAGCCAATACAAAGGTCCTGAGGGGGGACCGTGCCTGGTATGATTGAAAAGAGTGAAGAGGCTGCTGGAGAGAAAGGCAGAGAAGGAGAGTAGTAGGAAATGAGGTCAGAGGGCAGCAGATGGTACAGAACCTTGGAAGGACTTCAGCTTTTACTTGAAGTGAAATGAAGTCCTTTGAAGGGATTAGAACAGTGTGATATGATCTAAAGCTAGAGTTGAACAGGGTTACATTGTGATATACTGGGACAAGACTTCCAGGTAGAAAGAGCAGAGAAAGGAAAATGAGTTAAGAGTAGGGTGACCATACCTTCTGTTTGCCCAAAACGATCCTGGGCAATGTGTCTCAGTACAACTATTAATGTCCCTCCCTTCTGAGTCTTCAAAATGTCCCGATTCAGATGATAAATTATATTATCACCCTAATTAAGAGGTCATAGTATTGCAAAAGCCAGATGAGAGACGAGGATGATATGAGACAGGTTCATAGCAAATGAAGGAGAAGTGATCTGATTCAAAATATATTTTGAACATGGAGACCACAGGATTTCCTTATGTTTTCGATGTGGACGGTGAGAGGGAGAGGAGCCTTAAGATTTTGAGGATGGAGCAACTGGAAGGACAGAGTTGCATTAAATAAAATAGAGCAGGCTTTCCATGAGAAGACCAGGGGTCTCATTTGAGACATGTTAATTTGGGGCTATGAAATATCCAGGAAAGGAATCAGTTAGGCAGTTGGGACTATGTCTGGAGTTCAGGAGAGAGGTATAGGGTGGAGATATAAATTTGGGAATCAATAGCATACAGACAGAATTGAAAGCCATGAGATTGGAAAGAATCATCGAAATGTGACTTCAGAAATAGGAGAGGTCCAGGAATAGAGTCCTGAGGAGCCCCAAAGGCTGAAAAAGAGACGGAATCAGCAAAAGAGATTGAGAAGTAGCCAGTGAGGGAGGAGGAAAATAGGCATTCCTTCATCTTTACAATGAATTTGTTAGACTACATGACGATGTTTTATTTATTTTTAATTTTTTAATTTTTTTTAGCCATGACCAAGAGATACATCAGGGACAGCTATAGCAAAAGGTGAACTGCAAGGAGCAGACAGGGGGGCAAATTCTTGTCTCATCATCCCCACTCCAACCAGAGCTAGTCTGTTTTCTTACTCCAAATAATGGGCTACTGCATAAGATCTCATTTCTTAAAAAGGTGGCAAGGGGTGAGAGGAGGTAGAGAAGAACAGAAAAAGAAAAGAAAAGAAAGAGAGAGAGAAAGAAAGAAAGGAAGGAAGAAAGAAAAGAGAGAAAGAGAGAGAGAGAAAGAGAGAAAGAAGGAAAGAAAGAAAGAAAGAAAGAAAGAAAGAAAGAAAGAAAGAAAGAAAGAAAAGGAAGGAAGGAAGGAAGAAAAGAAAGGAAGGAAGGAAGGAAGGAAGGAAGGAAGGAAGGAAGGAAGGAAGGAAGGAAGGAAAAGAAAACCATTACCCTGGATAATCTTTAAGGCTTATGGTCCATTCTGGCTCTAAAATTTATTTGATTCTACCCAACTATATCAAGGACATAATTTTCTGATGTCTAAAGCTGTTTACCACAGTGACCCAATAGGGTCAAGGTGGAGATGGGGCATTTGAATAATTTCTCTTGCCTGAGATTACCCATTTGTTACAGAAATTGATCCATATGAAAAGAGGAAGAGAAAAATAACAATTGGCCTGGAGGAGTGGGAAGTCAGTTGAGTTTTAAATATGAATCCAGGAAATGTTTTACTAAATGGTTAAGGCACTTACGGGCTTAGACTAGAGAATAAGCCTGCTCTAAATCCCACTAACCCCATGAGTATTCCATTTATCTAGGAAAGCCACAGAAACACATTCCGAGAAAGGGCCCTGCTGTACTACAGCTACAGAGCAAAAGAAACACAGGCTTTTACTCGCAAGTATTAGTAAGGACAATAAATAATAGTTACTGTTCATCAAGCATTAAACACGTGCCAGGAGAGGCGTTAAACTCTTTATGAGTATTCACTCACTTACGCCCCACAACAATCTCAAGGAAGGTGCTCTTAGATACTCAATATTTGCTGAAAGAATATCGTGACTGAGAGCAATAAGAATTAACTCGCCCAAGGTCAACCAGCTGGATAGGTAGTGGATCTGGGACTCGATTCTGGGCTCTCTGACTCCTCAGCCAATATTCTGAATCGCGATACTTTGATTAAGTCACTGGATCTTAACAGTGGATGAAGTGGATGCCATGGTGGCGTCCCACCCAGCTCCCGCCTCATTCCCCAGCTGCCGGGAGCCTAGGCTACTGATGGCTCGCAGCTGAGTTTCTCCCTCGGCCGAAGTCTCCTCGGACAGTCTCTCTGCCAAAGGGATCTGCCCCACCAAAGGTTACTTCCCCTCCCTGGGGAGGCCTGTAACCAGTGACTGGTGGATGCAAGGACACAGAGGCCCAGCCCCTTGCCTCAGTTCAGGACCCCTGTGAAGGGCCATCCTGCTGCAGAATTCCCAAATCAACTTCTCACTCTGCCCAATCCCGCCCTCCTCTTTCCTCCTGAGACCACTCCTCACCAAACTTCCCTCACACACATTTCCATCTTGGAGTCTGTGTCCCTGGAACCCAGTGAAGACACTGACACCTGCAGAGATCTGCTTTGGCCATTCATTCTATTCATGTCATAACCAGCAAATGTTGACTGAGTTCCAGGACAGTGTGAGATTTCGTCCCTGGAGTATCGCCTGTTCATAACATTTGTGCATTTTCTACAGTTGTCGTTTTAAAATTCACAAGAGTTCTTTTACATGTTCTGGATGCCAATTTTGTGTACTAGTGATATGTGTTGCGTATCTATTCTTCCTGTCTGTGTCTTGTCTCTTAATTCTATGGTACCTTTCTTCTTGGACTGAAATGTATGGCTCTCTCACAGATCTTTCATGCTTGTACTTCACGTGTCTTGTCTAGAAAACTGCCTCGAAGGAAAATCAGAGAAATGCAAATGAAGACAATGAGATCCAATTTCACCCTGACCTTCTTCACAAAATTTTATAAATCTGTTGATCACAAGTGCAGGTGGGGAAGCAGGAACCCTCCTCTCCTGCTGGTAGGAATCTAAACAGGTACAATGTGCAGAGCTCTTGAGCAAGATGAAGATGGTCACACCAGTAACCCTGAAATTCCACTTTTAAACCCTCGAGAAGCTCCTGCGCTTAGATATAAGATGGCACGTGTGACAAAGCATGTACTTACTGTTTGTAAAGAGCAAAGGATTGGAAACAACATAAATGTCCATCAAAGGGAAATAGATAAATAAATGTGAAATATTCAAACAGTGGAATAGCCTACAGTCATTAAATGAAATAAACATGGATAAGGCTGCCAAATAATACGTAGAACAAAGTCATTGCTCAATTATTTGTAACTTTCAAGATACAACTTTTAAGTTTATAAACCTGGAAAGTAATAAGATATATTTTGGGATACATAAGGATGTCATAGAAACATATGTATGGTAATGATAAACACTGACTTCACAGTAATGGTGGTCTCTGGGGGCAAAAGGAGGATGGAGTTGGGGTACCCTGAAGCCTTTACAATATTGGTGAAATTATATTTCTTAAATTTAGAAAAAGTCTGGAACAAATACAGCATGATCTTGGGATTTGGTAAAGCCGAATGGTAAGTACGTGCTGTCCATCATCTTATTCCTTATTGCTGTTCATCCTTATTCTTGTCTGTCCTGAAGTATTATACAATAAAAAATACATTTAAAAAGAAAAAGAAAAAAAACATATTCACTACAGTTGAAACACAAGATAGGTTTCTGGGTATTCTTTTAGATCCTGATGGATCACAATGTTTTGATAAAAAAAAATATAGAATCTATATGTCATGGAAACGTAAAAGAATGAAATGACTGGCTATGGAGTTTTTGCAAAATTTGATCAGGAAATGAGACTCCTTTGAGCAGGGGGACGAAATGAGCGTTTTTGCTTTCCTCTGGGAACATGAGCCTGGCCAGGTGGTGGGGGTTAAAGCAGAGCAGGAGAAGACAGGGTCCAAGAGGTCCTTTGGGTGAGCAGGTGAGCAGCCACGAACCCCACCCCCCTCTCCCACCTGGGAGGCAGCAACAGTGAGGAGGGAGGCGAACTAGAGATTCAGGGCACTGGCACTCCACCTCGCATCCAGGGTTAACTCATTAGTTTTGAATCTATTACATGAGGAAAGTAGAGGAGAGCAAGAAGCCAAAATTGGTTCTGAATACGGCTGCCTGGCTGACTATGGAGGCAGTGCTATTAGCCAGAGCAGAGATGTCAAACACAGAAGCTGGTCATGGAAGATTCTGATTTTCCTTCTGGTTTTAAACATGCTGCAGTCCAGGTGCTGATGGGACCTCCAGGAAGAGAAGACAAGAAGGCAGTTGAAGGTGGGAGTCTGGAATTTGGTGAAGAGAGGTTAGAAGGATGGTTTGGGAAGCCAGCTGCAGAAAGGGGAGAAGCGATGATGTGAGAATGCCATTAAAAGCGTTAAAAAGGTGAAAGGAGAGGAAAGAAACATGGGGAGCACCAGGCAGGCTTTCAATCTCCTACTTGCCTTTGGTCCTGCACAACAGGCCTGCACTTAACATCTCCTGGCCAGGACAAGAAAATAAACGGAGGCCTCTGGTATTAGCCTGCCCCCTCTCTTCCCATCACCCGCTCCATCCTACATTGTAAGGGTCTGGGGTGCCTATGTCTAGAAGCCCCACTCCTCACATCCAAACTCCATCCTCCCAACACACACATATACCGTCCACCCCTCAGGAGAATGAATGAGGAACAAGGCCTTCATGGGCCCTGGAGACATATCAGATCATTGGGCAGGAATTCTCTAGTTCTGGGTACTCAGATTATGGAGGGGTTGGGTGTGAGCTCTGGGTGGATACTTCTTAACCCCCCAAAATATCTTGCCCCATTGGTAAGAGCAAAGCAGAGAAGGGTCTTAACAGCATCCTCTAAAGCAGGGGGTCTAGAACAGCGGCCCAATTGTCCACCTCCAAGGGTAATACTGCTCCATGGCCAATGCAGTGGCGGATTTGTAGACAGTTCCTAAGTAACATCTCATACCATTTTCAAGCTTTCCATTGCTACTTGGGTCACCAGGAACATGGGGTGGAGCTTGGATAAAAGAGTAGCAAAAGGGTAGAGATTCAGGGCACCAGTGACTCATTAACTCTCTATGCTTTTCTATCAGCAAAGGAGAATGAATATCTGTTGATCATTCACTCAGTAGCTGTCTAGACTTGCAAGGCAAAGAGCGTCACCTCCTCCTGGGGCCAGTGCTAGACCTGGAGCCGGTGCCCTCCAGGTGCCTCATGTTCTGTGGGAAGCCCCAAACTATCCTAGGTCAGCACTTCCTGAACCTTGACATGAACCTGCAGCCCACACAATACAAGCCAGAGGTCTCAGTGCTGGCCAGGCTAGCGTGAGCAACCAAAGCAGAACATTCTGCAAATTAAAAACCCAAGTGGAGTAATAATAATAGTTCTTACGATTAGCTGAATACGCTGTTTAGACTTTACCAAGAAAAATTACACCTCAATGGAAAACAGAAAAGCACCTTCTATCCCATCACGTGTCTTCCTAAAAGCATAAAACTGTTGACCTCAAAAATAGATGTAAGAAAATAAAGTGAAAATACACTAACTTCTTTCCAAGAGTTGTTTGGGGCTCATGATACTACAATCCAATTTTTCTGTGCTGATGAAACGGAATACTTTCTCCTATCATCCTTCCAGTTTGTACTGCAATAGAAAGATACAGTATCTTACATTTTGAAGCTATGAGAAATGTGTTGGCAAAGACTCTTTGATGCAGATTATCCCACAACATAAATCAGGGCTGATTAAACACACAAGAAACAGAGATGGCAATACAAGTAATTTTACAATTTGCTATACACAGTAGTAAGAAAAACAGGAAGTAGGTGTTTATTAGCAGTTCCAAATATACCAGCCAAAATACAACTCCCCGTGGAGTCAGAGTTATTCAAAAAAAAGCAAAGAACAGAATTCCTAAGATTATAAAAGGGTAATTAATCACAAGCGGCGTTCACAGACCAGTGATTTGGAAACTACCTTCTTATTGAAGATCTGGATCAAGAACGAACTTCAAAGCAAAATTAATTGATCTCAGATTCACTGCATCTGGTCAATAAACCCTCCCCAAACCTGTCACTTTAAGCCTACTCAAAAGTCTATCTTTTTTATTTAACAATTCTATATTCAGTGCATTAAATAGTCATTTTTCACCTAACTTGGTTAGAATACCCTTGCCTCCCCATATAAGCTGTTTGTACTGAGAACACCACCTCTTACTGACACTCTGTAAATTGCATTCGAAGTTCAGACATGTTTTTTAGAGTTTTTTCATAGGAACACAGGTTCACCAGGAAGCCAGATTCACAAACAAAAAGGACTCACTTGCTTGGACATTTAACATGACCTTGTGGCTTTCAAAATTTTACCTTTGATTGAGCGAACTTTTAAAAAATATGTCCCAACCATTTCTGAATTAGGACAAAGGACCTGTAATTTTAGTAGCAATGATTCAAAAATGCATATTTAAAATCCATAAAACAAAAATACACTTTAATTTTTGCAAGCGTAATGTAAGGGGTTTAAATGCAAATTCTGATCTGATTTGGGAAACCAGATGATTAAAAGTCTTAGGAACTTCTGGCAATAATGATTCCTTTTGGGAATGATCATGGACAAATCCCTAAACTCTTCTGTGACTCAGTTTCGCTCCTATAAACTAAAGAAGTCTGATGCTCGGTTTAGCTACCTTAAAAACTCCTTTGGATGAATGTTAATGACTTAAATATTTGTGAGGTGCCCTTAGGTCCTCTGACAGAAGCCACTTTGAAATTGCAAAGAATCGTGAATTAAAATGATTTGTCTCCATCATGGAAATAGAAGAAATTAAGTAAGGGATCCTTTGTGTATATTAAATAGGAAGGGTCTACATACATCTTAGCATGTATGTAGGAGAAAAAGAAAGAAGAATTCTATGAAAATAGCTCTGCTGAGTGAGAAATTAGCAATACCCTGATTAGAGACAAATTAGCTGTTGTGTTATCTGAAGGAGACCATCGTGCTTCCCTGATTTTTAAAGTCCAACCTCATGGAAAGCCAGGCTACCAGCCTGTTATCCCCTTGGGCTTCACTGCTCTTGCGGTTGGCCAGTCGTTATCAGCATGAGAGAGAGAAAAAAGATAAGGCGGAAGAGATGAAAGGAGAGAGAGGGAGAAATGAAGGGAAGGAGTGAAGGACATGTTGGCATGTTCCTTCCTCCTCTGCTCAGATGGTCAACAGGCAATATGTCAGCTTCCTGTGTGACTAGGTTGTGGACAATAAAATATTACAGAAGTAAAGATTGCTACTCTTAGGCCTGGCTATAAAACAGGCCAACCAATTCTCTCTTTGCTTACCCCAGGAGAAGGGCTCAAGGCCACCCCAAGGGACAGCAGAGGCCCTGAAGGAAAGGAGCTAAATCCCAGAATCTATGCTTGGAAGAAAGTCTCACAAAAACCACCCCCTGAGAACCCAGTAGACTTTGCCGATGCAAAAAAATATATGTGTGTGTGTGTGTGTGTGTTAAGCCATTGAGGTTTAACCATTTGTGAGGTTTAAGCCATTTGTTACAGCATCAGGCGGCCTACCATATCTAATACAGACTAGTAAAAATAAATTCTTTAAAATCAATTCTCTTTGGCCAATCACTTCTAGGCTCTGAGGCATGTGGACAAATTGGTGGATGATGGGGAAGGGCTTCCTTGTTCCCTCCTTTTTATCTGGCAGGCCAAACTTCCTGCTGACCAGCTCAACCAGTGGTGGCAGCCAGAGTTATAGCCTCCTCCTAGAATTTCCAATCTAAAGAGGGTCACGGAGGGGCGTCTGGGTGGCACAGCAGTTAAAGCGTCTGCCTTCGGCTCAGGGCGTGATCCTGGCGTTATGGGATCGAGCCCCACGTCAGGCTCCTCCGCTATGAGCCTGCTTCTTCCTCTCCCACTCCCCCTGCTTGTGTTCCCTCTCTCGCTGGCTGTCTCTATCTCTGTCGAATAAATAAATAAAATCTTTAAAAAAAATAAAAATAAAAAATAAAAAATAAAGAGGGTCACGGATATTCTTTGCAGGTCACACCCCGGAAATTTGCTTTGTGCTGATTGGGGTAAAAAAGTCCATTTTCTTTTACTCCCAGAATGATATCAGGCCTCAGTTCTCTATCCCTCCCCTAAACTTATCATTACATATATTTGGGACAAGCACTGTTGTTTGTTGTGATCATTCTCAGAGCATGGCCTAAGTTGGCACCTCCATCGATCACCAGGCAGAAAGACCCACACAAAAGTATTTTAAATTCATTGCATTAATTCAGATAAATTAAGCATAAGCAGTAGAAAGCAGGAGAGTTTTCACATCCTGGAGCTAACAACAGGACTCTAGATTCCTGCTCTGAGAAGGCAGCAGAGACCAAAGAGAGCCCCTAACCAGTTTGCCTAGAACCTCACAGTCTCTAGCACATTCTTCAAGTGATATAGACCAAAAGATTTCATGAATATGGACTCCAAACAACTTTTTTCAAAATCAGTGCCTTCACAAAGTTGTTTCTCCCAGCAGGATCCCCTCTGTTTTCATCTCTGCCAGAGCTATGAACTAGCAGACCTGGGTTGCATCTGGCCCACAGGTATGTATGTTTGGTCTACACAGTGTTTTTAAAAATAGTGATAGCAACATTTTTTAAATTAGATTTTTTAAAAATAAGTCTAGATTTCTGGGTCCTCTTAAAAAAATCGAAGATTGAGCAACACTGGACCTATATTCCCCACATGGCAATACTCCACCAGAACTAAGCTGCTGCTACCCGTGGAGTGGGGCCCATGTTGCCTGCATGGTCCCCAGCTTGAGTACCGCTCACCACATTGGCCATTCTGCTCTTTGAGTTTCCCACGTGCCTTGTAAGACATTTGGCTTACTCCTTGAACAATATATTCATTAATTTATGCAATACACTCTTTGCATGGCCGCCATGTCCCAAGCACTGCTTGTAGATGCATCTGGAAGAAGCAGGGCGTGGGCAGAAAAGGACATTCTGTTGTCATATGTGGCCTCTACCCTCCCTTCTGCCAGGCACAGACCCAAGAAAGGGAGGAAAGCAGGAGGACCCTCACCACTGGCACTGCATAACTAAGAAAAATAGGCTTATCATCGCCGATGAGGAATCTTATCAAGGCAAGGGGTACTGAACATGTGGCCTGAAGTTGGCATTGCAAGATGAATGGGAGTCCCCTTCTCTGCTTTCTGTGGGGCTGCTGCAAGTCCCAGTTACCTCAGCAGGTGTTTGTGTCAGGGGGAAACCCCCAGAAGAATGGCAAACATCTGCAGACTGACCCAAGGCTTGGCTCTCTTGCTGGCCCCACTCCGGTAGTGTCCATTGAACAAATAATGTGTGATAGGATTTCTAAAGGTGGCAAGGTGGATTCATGGATCTGGGCTGACCTTTCTGCTACTGATGAACACAGGATTTCTTTTTGGTTTGTTATTGGTTTTTGCCTTAGGCTTTATTTTCTTGAGTTTTCTTCTCTTCCTCCTTCTCTTTCTTTTCTCCTCCTCCTCATTGTTATTGTTAAGTGGTCTTCAGCTTCTGAATATAGTATTTCATTCAGAGTGTGAGTAAAATGCCCATCCATTGATAACTGTTTCAATGCTCAACATAGGCACTCCAAGAAGGCAGGAATCATGCCTGTCTGGCCCCAGCCTGACCCATAACAGATGCTAAATAAGCATCCGCTACAGAGATAACTGAACGACGTGAAGACCTAGTGACACACTATCGTGAGAAGGGTACACTTTTCATCAATATTGGGGACATGCAAGAACACTTCCTTTTCTCACTGTAAATTCTAAAATACATGAACTCGGAGATTTCACCAATCCTAGGATACTTTCATGAGGCTCAAAATGTATAGTCTCTGTCTGCCCCTACCCTTACCAAAAGGTCAGTACACACTCACCTAGACTCTGTCGCTGTGTCTGAGCTTCAGCACTAACCATGAGACCGAAATCACCTTCTGCCAGTGAGGACAAGCTTTCCCTGCCCACAACAACCCGGAAGGCCAAAATCCTCTTCCTGTTAACTTCATCCATGAAAAAAAAAAAAAGGAATTTGCAGAAGACTGGTTCTGTGTCTGAGGATATCTTACTCCTTTGGAGGAAATCAAACAAAGTCCTCTCTCTGGCCTTTCGCCTCAAATTGTGTTTCTATTAAGTTTGTACCTCCAGAGAAATATTATACTTCGTTGCCTTTATTTCAGTGCTTTACATAATGCCAGGCTAGAGGCACGGAGATGAACTAACTTGACCTCGGGCAGCATGTGACAGATATTGCTTTGGTTCAATTGTTGTCTGTGACAGGTTGGGGGCTGGGTGTGACATCATATTAAAGAAAACAATGGCCACTTGGTTTATATAGAGTCCTTCTTCCTGTGATTTCAAAGCAAATTTTAGGCCTAATACACATGACATAGAAGAGGAACAAGCCAAAGATTTGGCAACTGCAGCCTGCAGGGCAACTCAGCCATTCTGCGAGCTTGCACCAGGCACCCACCACCTGGGGATATGGTGGTGGTCAGGACAGTCCCGGTCCTGGCCTTCTCAGAGCTTACTGGTCTGTGTTCTTTCTGGTGATGTTAACTTCCCTGACATTGGGGCTTTTCCCCAGACAAATATTATGAGTTGGGTACACATGAAACAGCCATCGACATTCTTCAGTCAAGCATTTCCGGTTTCCTCTTCAATGAGGTTTGTCAGAGAAGTCTGGGTCTCAATCCAATGAAGTCATGGTATTCTGGTCTTTTTTTTTTTTTTTTCCTTTTCTTTCTAGTTAGTTTCCAAAAAAGAAAAAAATAAATGAAGGAATCTTCCAGGAGCAAATAGTTGATCAGTCAATAATACTTACTGGGGATGAGAGCTGTTCACTGAGAGAGAGGTTAAATATTTACAACGAACTTTCCATCACACGGCGCCCAGCCAGGAACTGGGAGATTCATGCTTGGTAACACTGAAGCCCACTCTGAGTGGGACCTTCCGGAACTGCTCTGTGCCCAGTGCGATTACCTCACTTCCCTAGAATGTCTGCTCATTTTCTTTTCCCGGCATCCTTTGTATATGAGTGCCTTCCAGCCAAGTCAACTTAAAAAAAAAAAAAAAAACACCAAACCTCATTTCCCATCTTTGAATGAATCCTGAGAACCATCCAATGCTAATGTTAAACACAGTGGAGCAGCAAATGTTTCAAGAGGGCAGACTGGGAAACAAGGAAGTAAGGGTTATCCATTAAGAGTGGATTCAGAAGTGGGAGGGACGTGGCTATTGGAGATGAAGCTCATTTACACAAACCAAAACAAAAATCTGCTAAACGCATCTGGGAAGAATATAAGATGCAAACGGCAGAGAAGGACACACAGAACAAAAAAGGGGGCCACTGGGAAGGAGGGCTTTTGCCTTTTCTGTTTGCTGAAAAGGGTATAAAGATGTAAAAATGAATAACTCGGAGACCCCAAGAATTTGTTACCTTTAAGTTCAAGGGATCATTCAGCCAATTTTGAAGAGATTGTCTAAGAATTTGTGCTTGTACGCCACAGGGAACAAAAATTTTAATCCTGCCATGTGAACAAACTGAATATTTGTTCAGTATTTTCCCCCATGGATAATGTGTGGACATCCCTCCTATTCCCAATCCTCGAACCCACCCGTCACCTCCATGTTTCTGTTTCTTTGGAATTCTTTACCCAAATATTAAGGGTCTCATCTTAAATCTCAGATAAGAACCTCCCCTCTGGTCTATAAGTGGTCAGAGAGAAAAATCATTTGGGAGACTGTAATCACTTTTCAGTGTTTCTCCAAGTTTTTAACCTATTATATTTGGAAAATTGTCAAAAGAAAACCACTTCCAATAGTTCATGATATCCAAATATTTTTTTCTTCTTCACTCCTAAAGATTTTTTTTAATCTGTTTTACTCAAAGATGAGTACCAAGCGTCCCAAAATCCCATCACTTCCTTAAATACCAGAAATTCTTTTTTCAATCCCCAACCTTCATTATGATATAACCTATATAAAAGGCAGGCAAGTCAAAGACATTCCAGAGGGAAAGTCAGCCCTGCACTTTTAACTATCTTCCTGTATTTCCTTTCCTCCTTAAAAGGCTTAAATAAACTCACCGATGTTTAATATTTCTAGCCTTTCCCAAAATTATCGTTACAGCTCTTTTCAAATTGGGTAGCACAATTTCTGTTCCCAGTTAACTTATGTTCTTCTCTGTGTCATCCAAATTCAACAAGGAGTAAATAGTGTTGCTCTGAGTAAAACCTTTAACAAAGGATTGAATTTCATCTAAAAGCGTGTAATTCCGCATCGCCAAAAGCGGTTCCTAATCTTCATATATAGGAACTTACAAGGCAAGGATTCAAAGACATCGGATTAAGTGAAAAACGTGAATGAAGAACTAGGAGCCCCTGCTCGGCTGACACAGAAAAACGCTGTAATCATCGCTGTGGGGGGCAAAATGGGGGGGATATGCCTAAGAAGTCTCATAGGTCATTATTTACTGAAATGCTACACTGAATGGTAATTTCTTTTTAAATACTAATAACCTAGCGAGCCTGGTCTCATTCCGCGGGAGGGTCAACACTGAGGCATCTGACTCGTGTCAAAAATGACTGCCTCTCTTTAGTCAAGGAATTTCCTAAAGGAAACATAATTCACAATGACAAATGTCGGCATTTTTAGAATTACAAACATTACCTACAGCTTGAATTCAAGTTATGAACTCACTGGCCAAAGTTCAGTGCTTGCTTAGTAGCTAAGTGGGTGAATCCCAATTTAAAAAAAATATAAGTATGTATGTAAATATATCAATAAAGCGCAGCGTAAGCAAAGGCTCCGACCCTTGAAACAGAAGACTGACAGAACAGTCATAATAAGAAGGCTGCTTCCTTACCACAGCCCAGAGTTTGGTGTTGTCTACCGTCTTACGTCTAAACTAGCGCCTTCAGCTACAATCCTCAAGTTTAATGAAAACTGCTAGGAGATATGTCTGTTGGAGAAATGTCTGATGACAGCAAATAAAATCTTCCCATCCTTATCATGCATTTATTAAGCATGTGAAATCAATTTCTTGGCTGCCTGCATTTGGAGGGACATAAAATGTCAGCGTCCGTCTGAAAATGATAGATTTGCCATTAATCCAGTCATACGGCTGAATCTGGATTGCTACCTAACATTTTCTGCTTAAATGAAGACACGAAAGCCAAGAGAATTTCCTTTAAAACCACACTTACAGGTTTGTAATTAACGTATTAGTAGATCTTCTTGGAGGGAGAAACCCTTGGAAGTTCTCCTCAAGCCTCTCTAGAGGTATCTGAGTGTTAAAGCAGTCTGTTTAAGACACACTTAATTTTAGAGGTACATTGTGCATTCATATCTACAAGGCATAGGGTAGGGTGTCTGTTAGTCTAAATATGTTCCTCTGATCCATGATTATTGAGTACATTTTCTGAAACTGAAGAGAATGAACTCTATGGTTCAGAAAATTTTATGCTCCTTTTTTTCCCTTAAAGTAAGAAAAATCTAAAATAGGAAATAGGAAATATTATTTGCAAACAAAATACTTATAACTTCTATTTATATTATACATTTGGCATTTCTAATTATTATTTAGGCTAAAAAACACCTGTGTATGATATATTTTGTGTTGGGTATATTAATCATTTTTGTACTCACTGTAGAGCTTCGAAACTATTTTAATTTTTGGACCAGAAAGGAATTTGGAATCTGAAAGATGGCTCTAAATTTTTACGTCTGCAGCAACGCAGAGAAGAAAATTTTAATTCTTACAACCCAAGAAACAATTGTAAATGAAATGAGAAATAGATACATACTGTACGTCAAACTTGGTCTCACAGGTGTGCTTTCTTAACGTTAAAATACCCGTGTGAATTTTTAGTTTCCCATAATGTAATGGGAGACAATAAATTCTGAAGTTACCCCATTTGCCTTCAGAAGAAGTAACCTCTTGTCTATTTAGATTTTCTGAGTATACCCATGTCCTTCTGTGTGTCATACCAAAGCAAAGGTTTGTGTTGCAAGCCAGAGCTTACTGCAAGATCAAAGCTCTGGGCCACTCACAATAAAATAAGAGGGTAAAGCCCAAAGAATCAAAGAAACAAAGGAAACGTTTAGGAGATAAGGATCAGTCTCAGATATGACATTTCATCCAGATCAGATCCTGTGCAGAAGTTCAATTCAAAGTTCATAAGACACAAATACAAAGCAATAAGCTTTAAGACTAGGTTGGTTCTCTTGATCTGAGTGCCACTCGTTTTCTTACTATTCTTTAGAATCTGAGAAGGAACTCATCTGCTCTTTAAAAATTCTACAGGCATTTAAGGTTGGGTGTGGACAGGCAAGGTTATCTTTTCACTGAAGTACCTCCAACCTAAACTGTATATACAGGTATGATATAGCATTCCCATGAAAGGTAAAAAGCAAGCATTTAATTAAAATTCACTGGAATTAACCTATTGGATTAATACCAATGGGAGTCTTTGCAAAATGTTAAATGGTGTTTTCAAGATAAATATGAAAAATGACATATAAGTATTTAAATAAAATTCAAATCTCCATGGGAAATAAAATACAGTTAAATATGCTTTGGAGAGGCATTACAAATACAAATTATATAAATTGATTAAATGACTTACTGAAGGTGCTACTCAAACCCAATTCCAAAGCGTATGTCAGCTCTCTTATAGAAGCTCAATGTGTTTTTAGAACATAGAACTTTGACTATTTTAGTGTATGCACAAATATCAAAACATTCTAAGCTACATGTAAACAGTAAAAATGAAGCCATTTCACAAAATTTGGGAAGATTTTTCTAAGTTATTTTATCTTTTCTCAAGACTTAAGGGAGCTTTATGAAACACTTATCATCTTATACAATTAAATCAATTTGCAAAGTCCAAACTGTTCTTATTTTGAATGTATTTAAATAATGTAAAGTTTCATAATTAAATTTCTTAATTAAAAATCTTGGGCTGATAATACAGTAACATTTATAAACATTCCAATACAATTTTCTAGTGAAACGTACAATGTCTCACAATTACAGGTATGTAAAGTGTTTTAATTTATCTGGTATTAGTACAGGATTTCCACTGATGTTAAAAAAAAAATCAAGGAATTCTCACCTGAAGTCAGTATATACGGGTCCCAAAATCATAGGCATTAAATTGTAGTTCATCTTAGAATCTGTGCAGTTGTGGCCTTAGAAATTCTGATATGCATTTTACAAATTCCTCTTTGGTAGCTCCGGCATTTTATCAGTTTCAAAGTGAAAACTTTTCTGTAAAAAGTTTGCCTCTGAATCACCAACTGTGGTTAATAATGACCGCGATATTTTTCTGAGCATCCCAGACGTGGCATGCACTGTAACGAGGGCTTTGCACTGGTAAACTCAAGTCCACAGAACAAACCTGAAAGGTGGTAGCACTGTACCCAGGCTACAGATGAGGTAAACTAAGCCCCAGAGAAGTTAGGGGATTTCTGAGACTTGCACGCCGGTCCCTGGCAGAGCCCCAGCCTCTCTGATTCAAAAACTGTTCTCTTTCTCTGTATCTTTACTACTCATGCATAGAAGATTTTATGTCACCCTCTGAGCCTAAAGAATATAGGCGTTTCTCTTAAAATACTCTTATTTCCTCTTAGACTAATATTTTTAAAAATAAAATTAAAAATTAAAAAAACAGAGCTATGGTGGAGACTGGCAGTAAAGATAAGGGCCCGTGTTCAAATTTATGTCCAAAACATTTAGTGTAACTATTTGCAAGGCTATTTTATATGTAATTAGAAGGTTAACTAAACTCTCAGGAAGCCCATAACTGTATTAAGATAACCTCTTACAGAGTCTCACCAAGTAAAACATGTACATACAGAAAGTTGCCAAAAAAAAAACTCCAAAAAAACAAAAACCAAACAGAGTTCAAACACTTCATTTGATTAAAAGTTTTCTTAACTAACTGGAATGTTTCCTTCGATTTTCTCTTTGGATTCTGAAGCTATATTATGAAATTGCTTTTCAATTCCCCATACGGTGATTATTTAATCATGCCTTTACCAGCTGTGGACATAGCTTCTCTCCTGATAACAGTTTATTTTTAAAGGAAATTGTCTTTGAAGAAAATATTTTGATATTATGCAGCAAAATAAGAGTTCATTGGAAGAAATCAAAAGGAAAAAAAAAAGCCAAAAGAATGATCACAAAAAAGAATGAGTTCTAGTTGTTCTATGGGGAAGAAGGGAGACAGTGGCTACAGAAAGATAAAACAAAACCAGCCACTCACATGGAAGGAAACAATTCGCTTATTCCACATAAACAAAACCAACGGGCAGCCCCGTTTTTTCCGTGTTCCACTGAGTGTTTTGATATCCTTTAGACACAGTCAAATATCTAGACCCCATGTCCTCTCTTTCGCTAGCTCTCTCTCAGACACCAAACATTGTCTTGAGTCTGTCGGGTTGTGCTAGTAAACTTCACATCTTACGCACTGCTCAGAAACCTTCACTTTGGGGCATGTAACCAAGGGGGGGGGGCCTCAACCTTGAAGGGACACAGGCAGAGAGAAGGTCTAGAGGGACCTCCTCAGGCAGCAGAAGTGGAGAGGAAAAAAAAAAAGAAAAAGAAAAGAAATTGTGATTTTCCTCTGTTCTAGGTACAGACTTGCCAGAACCATGAAATGGGGTAACATAGGGAGAAAAAGTCATTAACCGAGGGGAGGATGAGACCCCAAGATGGAGGAAAGGAACTTTGCCAACACTCCAAGGCAGGAGGTCAACCTCAGCACTGATGACTGACATTTTGGACCAGATACGGCTTTGTGGTGGAGGCTGCCCAGTGCAGGATACGTGCTTAGCAGAACTTGGCCTCCACCAACTAGATGCCATTAGCACCCCCACCCCCACCACCCACTCCCACAATCAGGACAACGAAAACTCCAGAGGATGTCTCCAGACAGGGTCAGATGTCACGTACGGGGGCCAAATTGCCCCAGAGAAGAACCACCCCTGTAAGAGAAGGGTGGTTCCGAGCCAACCAGTTCACATCATTGCTGCAGCCACCCCACCCGGCCCCCGGGAGACAGCCTCATTCTCATTCAATATTTATGAAGCACCTACTTTGTTTCAGTTTCTGTGCCGGATGCTGGAGATTCTGGGTGGGGAAAGACTGTGTCCTGATCTTCTGAGAAGCTACAATTTAGAAGGAAACATAGAAAAATGAGTAAAAGCAACAGTCAGTGCCACAAAGGGTAGAAATAATGTAATGGGGGAGGGGGTTGAAAAAATTAACTACTGAACCCAAATGGATAGTGAGTGCCCAAGTGTCTAGCAGGGTCCAGGGGGCCCTCCACTATTGCAGGCAGTAACCCTTTCATTGCTAGATCGCCAGGAGGTTCTGGGGGTCCCCGGGTCCGGTGGAAGTATTTAATTACTCAGCAACCTGTCTGGCTGTGCTGGAACACACAGCGTGGAGGTCCTACTGGGCTAGGACAGAAGCAAACGCAAGGTGAAAGCAGAAAGAATGGTTTGGTGACTGGAGAGAGTGCTTGGGCTGCACTTCCAAAGGTAATCGCTTACCTGGTGGACAAACGGATGACAGGGAGAGACCGTTAGGGCAGCATGGAGTGAGAATCACCAGGGGAAGCAGAGAGAACTCGAGGTCTGAGTCGGTGGGGGTGGGGGTGGGGGCTTACACTGTAGGGAGCAGAGCCCACAGGGATGGGGCTGGAAAAGCCCACAAAGCAAGAACGCCTCCCAGGGGCTTTGTCCCGTGGGCCCCGGGAGAGACTGCTGACCAGCTTCAGGTAAAGGAGCAACAAGACTGTTACGGCAGGGGGTTGGCAAATATATCAAAGAAGTAAAGATGGTTTGAATAAGGACAGAGAAGGAAGATCAATGGGAAGCTCTCAAGTAAGCACAAAAAAGTTATTAGAAGGTGAAACCAGGGGCGCCTGGGTGGCGTGGTGGTTAAGCGTCTGCCTTTGGCTCAGGGCGTGATCCCGGCGTTATGGGATCGAGCCCCACATCAGGCTCCTCCGCTATGAGCCTGCTTCTTCCTCTCCCACTCCCCCTGCTTTGTGTTCCCTCTCTCGCTGGCTGTTTCTATCTCTGTCGAATAAATAAATAAAATCTTTAAAAAAAAAAAAAAAAGAAGAAGGTGAAACCGACAGGAGCAAGTGTGGGATTGGTGTAGGAAGTGGGAGTCGTTAGAGAAAGAGAGAAACATTAATACCGAACTCCCTACGCAGGTCCCCGCTGTGCTACTTCAGAAAGCTCCGAATCTGTAAGTGACAAATTGTGACACCTAGGGGAAAAAGTCGTCAGAGCTACATCAAATGTGCTGCAATTATAAACGTAGCAGTTCAAAATGGTGACTGTCATTACCAAACTCTGTTTTTGGGGGGTGGGATGAAAACCTTTTGGAACACATCCTAATGTATACTAAGGAAGCTAAGCACCTGGCAGACAGAGGGACAATTCCAGTGTGAGTGTGTACTGAGCAACCATGGCCAGATTTTGCTTCATCTCTGCAATTTAACTTATCATCACCAAGAGCAACAATCTTCAAAACAGAGAGAGACTTTTTAAACCCTTTGTTATCGTCAAATTTATCTAAAAGGCATAACTTTTCATCAAGGGAACCGAAGACAAGGAAGGCTTCTTTCATACACTTGAATTAAATTTTTTCCCCTTTTCTTTGCAAGTATCAATAGCTTAAGACAGAAACAGCATATGGGAAACCTAGAAAACCGTTTACACTCAGCAGATATGTCCGGCTGAATTACCGGAGCCCACCTCAGCGGGGGTTAAACATTAACAGGTGCAAGGAGAGACTTTGTTAAAACACTGCTTCCTATGACTTCATCTCACGAAGAGTGATGGTTCTTGTGTATTCTATATCCCCCTACCGTGCACCAATGCCTTTTCCCTCCCCTATTCATTTCAGCAGCTCTGTCTTCTCCACTCCCTTCCCCATTCCATTCCCCACCCTCACCCAAGAAAAGAATACTCAGCTCTCCCTCTGTCAGCATGCTGCACTACACACTGGAGCGGTCCTGGGTTATTTTGCTCCCTGCTTGAGACGGTGATGTCATCATTGTATATCCTAATCAAGAACGGGCAGATACGGAGTCCATCTGTCCCCATCACTCTGGTCTTTCCTGCAGACACTGGGCAAACGTTACCGATTGGTAGGGGTAGGCACTGGAGGAGAACGCTGGTGAGCATCACTGTATGTGGGATCCCGGTTATGCGATCCCCCTCTTGTCTGTAGGTGCAGTTCTACCTTCACAGTTTCTTATGCAGTGGGGGTTCAGGACATATTAGGCAGGTTAAAAAAACACTTGCCTGCAACTCAACTAGCAACTCCTTACCAACTCCAAAATACACCAGGCACCTACCTTTACAAACTTTTAGTTTGTTCCTTCCTCTCCCCTTTTTCTCTTCCATTCCTCCCCCCACTACTTCCCCATCTTTCCCTCAGTAATGGTGGTGGTGGTCAAGGTCCGAAAAGGAGACTTCTCTAAGAACCTAATGAATCTATGAGGCAGTGGACACTTGAAGAAACTTCCTGAACTAAGGTAAGGTCAATGCTTCATCTCAGAACAATCCTCTGATCTAACTGGATTATTTTCAGAGGATGGAACAAAGGCCAACGGAGGCTAAAATATTCCTCTTTAGTAAGAAGAAGAGGGGAGCCCCTCTCCTCCCCACCCTAAGTACTGTCTTCATAAACGGACCTCTACATAGTTGGGAAGGGTGGCAGGTGGGGGAGGGGGAGTGGGCATCAAGGGAACAGGAAGAGGGCTGGGACTAGCTCTTGTGGTTGCTGCCCTCAAAGAGTTAATTTCCAGTGTAATGGTACCGGGAGCCTTCTCCTCGGCCTCCTGGGTGGGGGTCAGGGGAGGCCCTGGGGCAAATGCGTGGGGTTTCATGCCGCTGACAGTGGATCAGACAGTACCGCCGGTCTGGCTAGCATGGATTGCTTGTGTTGGAGCGAGCGTGCCAGGGCAGGCATTCCATACAAGCGGTCATAGCATTCTGCATTCTTGGAAGGGACCATCACTTAACAGGAACGTGGATGGCTTTGTTATGTCTTATCTCCTCATCTGCAGTTGGAGCTTTTCCTTCCTTCTGCAGGTGCTCTCATTTCCTTCATTATTTGTTTATTAGAAAATCTTGTGGCCTTCCAAAGTCATTCTTATGCTAAGGAAGGTCGAATGTGATAACATATTTGTGTTGGCCAAGAGTGAGGACATAGCAAATACCGAAAGTCACATAATCATGAGTATAACTGAAAGTGGTGCTTCACGGGTAAACAAAAGCTCCCTGCCCCCACGGGCGGGGTGGGGGGGTGTCACAAAAGTTTCAAAAGCACAGGGAGAAGGCTATTGCTACAAATCTGGTGGCTTGAACACTGTGGCAATTGTGGCTGGAACTATTTTTGAGCTTTAATTCAGGGATGCTATGGGTCAGAGGACATGTAAGTCAAAAAAACACAGGAGAAGATCTAGGCTGGACCAAGCTTTCCACGTGGGAAAGAAGTTCTCCATTCATTGAGATCCCTGAAGGCTAGAGGAAAGACAAAGCAAAACTGAGAGGTGGGCCAGACAAGAACCTACTTTATTCATGTCTCCAAGAGCTAAAGGAATATAAAAGCAGACCAACAGAGACAGCAAGCAATCTCTCAGGCCAGGCACTGTTCAGACGACTTTCTTCTTTCTCACATATCCTCTACACATTACGGTGACAGTATAAGCCCACATTTCTCTGCAATTATAGGGATCTTATATTGCTAGACTCCAAGAATCTCAGAGTAAACATCGATTTTTATCATTGCTTTACCATGAAATTTTTTTAAAAGTTGAAATAAATTACTGTCATATGAAAATATCTTTCTTGAAGTTCTAACCTTTTATCTGTTGACCCCCAGCACATTCAGGGCCATTCATCTGAGCACTATTTTTTTTTATAACCTGACTTGCTGCCAAATATACTGAAGATAAGAGTAAAGGTCACATAAAATATGGATTATATTAAACAAAAGGATGGTAAAGAAAAATAAGGAGAGAGGGAAATATGGAACAGGGCATAAATTGTAAGCAGGAAGGTGGCCAGTGCACAAAGTATATGCCATGAAGTCCTACACATCTGCTCAGGGTCAGCCAGGATTTATATCAATGTTTTCCAGCTGCCAGCAAGAGAAGGAGACTGTGAATGCGGACTCAGCTGAGAGGGTCCAGGCACCGACTATTTCAGAGAAGCAAAGTTGTTTGCAAGAGTAAGACCCCAGGACACTCCTCCCGGGAAGCCTCAAAGAAATAGACCCTGTGTCTGGTAACAAGCACTGTCCTGAGCTCATTCATTCATTCATCAGATCTCTGCTGAGCACCTACTAAGCGCCAGGCAGTGGGTGGGGAGCTGGGGCCACAGAAGGGAGTAAACCGAATGGTCCTGCCCTCTCGGCAGTGGAAGTCTCCTGGAAGAGAAAGACATTTACTAAGTCATCACAGAAACTCACATACATGCACAGCTGTGGCAAGGGCCCCAAGGAAAGGTGGAAAGCTGGAAGAGCATCTAATGGAGAGACTCTGACCTCACAACGCTCTTCGGGGAAACCTGGCATTGGGTTTTGTGGGCCTGTTGGAGTCACCAGTGTCTCACCTCCCATATTATTTTGAGAAGAAAAGCACAGAAAGTTTGGACTATGGAAGGCTCAAATTAAGTAGTGTCTGTGAAAGGCTTTGAAAATTACAAAGCACTATGTAACTATAAGGTATTTGGGGGTTTTTTTATTTTTAAAATACTGGAATAGAATATATATAACGTAATATTAGCATGTTTCAAACAAAAATTTCAAGTGGCTTTTGTGTGTGTGTGTGTATTTGAGTAAAGTTGACACACTTTACGTTAGTTTCAGATGTACAACATAGTGATTTGACAGCTCTGTGCGTTATGCTGTGCTCAACTTAGCTCCCGTCTGTCACCATACAACACTATTACAATACCATTGGTTACATTCCCTATGCTGTGCTTTTATTCTCATGAGTTTTTCATCCCATAACTGGAAGGTTATGGGTATTTAAATTAGGGGAAAAAATTGTTCTTTACAGCTTATGAAGAAGTAACTGAGTGAGTAGAATGTTATATAATTCTACTTATAATTAATTATGGTAATTTAATCATTGTAATTTGGTGATTCTAAATAAGTAAGATAACTGTATAAATATTACCTAAGCAGTGGAAAGCAATCATAATTCAGCTTTTTAATCATCTTGACCATGGATTTAGAAGTATGCCAATAGTACTTGCTAAAGTGTGGTTACAAAAAAAATCAGCTTCTAGTTTTTAAATTGTAAACTGATACATCAGTTTGATCTATTGTTGTTTTGTCACACTAATGAGTCCTATATATTCAAAAATGGTTCGTACAACAGCAAAGAGCTCCAATTTATATGATTTTACCAAAAACCTTATTGGACAAAATAAAAAAATATTTTTTCTCTATTCCATCTTCTGCTTACTAACAATGACCTGCCTTTTCTAAAGTTACAGAGTTCAAGTGTCTGAAATTTGGATAGTGCTTTTACAGGTTAAGGGTCAAGGTCAAACAGCTGGTAAGTAGCAAAGCCAAGAAGATAGGGCCACCTGAGCTTTGGGAGGAAGACAGTGGAAACCGTAACACTCCGTAAACCACCTACAAAACTACCCAGGAAGGATGTCATCCATAAGACATACACATTTGCTCCAACAACAGGAGTAAAAGACAGAAGCTGGGACAGTCTCCCCTGAGTACAGACCTCACTGCCGTCTAGCATGAAGTACTTGGAGTAGAGTCCTTTCACAGAAAAGCGGCATTCGGGATTTTGTTTCGTGGCTTACGTGCGCTCTGAAGTGCTTTGTGCATCGTCCGCTTGGCCGCAGGAGCTCCACCAAGGTCTCACCCAGATCTTTGTCACATGCTGTGAGAAAGTAAGTACCAGTCACACCACCCCGGCTCATCTTCCCAGGGTAATGTGTGGTTTTACCTCCACACCAGATAGAACAATCCCTTGCAGCGTTAGGTCTTTCCCTCTCCACTAAAACTCCCGGGGAATGCCTTCACAACGATCCATATGTACGTGGGGTTGGTCACAGGATGGAAAAGGAGATGAAAAGAGCGGCCTAGCACAGTGAAACTATGAGGCATGTATAAATCAGTCGCTCTGTTAAAACAGCAGCCTCTAGTCCTTTTGTTGGGGTTTTCATACTTGTCTACTTTGTTTGGAAACACAACTAGAGAAGAACAAAATCACAGAGAACCAAAAGTCTTGAATGAAAAGCCAAATAGTTCCAGTCCCTTCTGGTTGCATCTGTTCCTTCCTCCAGATAGGCAGTAACTTCAGCAGACATTTCAAATCCACAGCTAGATGGAAGGAAAGCTTCCACACTGACGGAGTGGGGGACCAGGTAGGGTGGAGGGACCTGCCCCACAAAAAAAATGCAGAGATTGCTTCCAGACTTCAGCTATGAGATGCTGCGAGCCACCAACTTCAGGGCTGGTTTTTATAGAAGTGACAAAAGGACAGGGTCTCGAGGGAAGATTTGGGGGTTTCCTTTCATCTCTACAGGTTCTTTTTGTCACCAAACATTTCTTGTTTGATGTTCTACAAGGCACTGAGCTAAAGGCTAAAGGGAATCCTTAGAAACCAAAAAACAGTGGAGCACTTGGGTGGCTCAGTGGATTAAGCATCTGACTCTTGATTTCAGCTCAGGTGGTGATCTCAGGGTTGGGAGATTGAGTCCCAGGTTGGTCTCTGCTTAGGGTTCTCTCTCTGCCCCACCCCCCTCCACCTGCTTGTGCCCTCAGGTGCTCTCACTCTAAAAGATAAAAAGTTTTTAAAAATAAATAAAAGGGTTTTAAAGAAACGGAATACAGTGCCTGTCCTCACAGAGGGCAGTCTTGCCCTTTAACATCTGTCCTGAAATCTCCAAACGGAGAGTCCAGAGGTCCTCTTGGGAACTAGGGATTCTCAGAGGTGACCCTGCTTCTAGCTCATGGTAAGCAACAGTAATTACAGCCACGTAACATAATCTCCTCCTTCCTTCCTATGTTTCCTTTTCTAGGTGATCCTAAAGGATTCAGGGGTTACTACTGATAGAATTTATAGAGGCAAAGAAAGTTTCTGTATGGGACCTTCAGGGAAGGGAGGGAAAAAAGCCTTGTTATATTTCTTTCCCTTTAGCTGTAGTTAAGGGTGTCGGCTTGCAAATGAGGCACACCTGAGTTTGAATCCCTGTTCTGCGGCTCTCTAGCTGTGTAAACTTGGATACGTTTCTTAACCTCTCCAGGAATTCTCCTCTGTAAAACGGAATAAGGATCAAAGTAGAGTCAATGGTCGTAGGGAAGAAACGAGATGATTCAAGTGAGCGCCCAGCGGGGGGTCTGACCAGAGCACGTGATCCGATGACGTCATCAGCACCGTCACCCTCATCTGCCCCATGCAATCTCCATTCGCTCACCTGATGCTGTTAAGACCCAAACACAGCCGATGGCCCTACCAACTACTCCGTTGATTCCTTCCTATAAGGCAACCTTTTCTCAAGCACAACTCATGTGTTTTGGAAAAGGTCTGAGAAGTCAGTATCTTCCCTCAAACAATCTTGATGGTCTGTGTATTCTCTGCCCTCTCGGCTACCACGTTCCAGCTGGAAACATGCTTTCTTACGATCCGTGTTAAGAATGAATGATACATGGGAATGCACTGTTATACTGGATTATAGATTATGAGGCTTCTCCATATCGGCTGCTTCATGAGGTTCTTACAACAATCCTCTGAAGTGGGGAATTCTCCTTAGGACGTGCAGAGAGACTTCATGACTTGCCCAAAGTCACACTGCTGGCAGATCACAGAACCAAGAATGGAACACAGGTGACCCCAAACCCAGCTTTTCCATAACAGCCTGAGTGGTCAGAGACGGGCTTCTCAGGTTCCTCACCCGCGGGAGGGCCCGCGGCACACAAATGCTCAAGGAGACCCCTGGGTCCCTAATGAACCCGTTAGAATCCAGGTGTTGCGGGCGCTGCTTACAAAACAGACCTATTTCTCTCGAGTAAGGGAGTAAGGCATCTCAGCAGAAACACATTTCACCGTCCCCTCCAACCCAGGCCCCATCCACATGGAATGCCTGGAAGAGCTAAATAAACAGATTTAACTGACTTACATGTTTTCCTTGCCAAACATTATAAAATGAAGTAATGGGTAACCTGCATTAATTCTGCTGGATTCTCAGACTTTCCTTTCTCCCCCTGAGGAATGGAAAATTATTTGAACGAGATGGGAAACCAGCTTTTCCTCTCTCTCCTTCAAAACTTCTCAAAACACATTACTATGCAACTGGAAGCCATTCAATTCAACTAAGTCATTAAGTTAAATCATCTGCACACATTTTCTCAGAAGGATGAGTTTGCATGGTGGACTGATTTCATAGAACAGTTGCATGTAAACATCTCCAGGGAAAACCAGATGTTGGTGACACACCAGTACCTAGTTAGTCCTACAAAGAGCATGGCACCGGTTCTGGACATCATCTTTCCAGGAATCCTGCAACCCAGGGTGGAACTGCACTCCAGACCCCAGCTGGTGGGCAGTTTTTTTTTTTTTTTCCCCTCCTCCACTAATGCTCTTTGCTCACAGCTCTCTAGCACTGACAGCAAAGGAGGCAGGCCAGGCCACCCAGTGTTGCCCAGTGAAGATCTCTGGAAATCCCAGGCCTGAAATTCAACAAAGCCACAAGACCCCTCAAGGGATGGGAGAATAAAACCCCTGGACCCACTACATCACTCAGGGAGGTGGGCCCAGAGAACAGAGGGCCCACTGGGAACAAAGGCCGAGTAATTATGGGTCCCCGAAGGCACAGGCCTGGAGAGCCTTCAAAACAAAGGGAAGAAGGGAAGGGAGGGAGATGTGGCTAAAAAGACCCTGGCCAAGAACTCAATAATGAAGTTACTTAATTACTTATTACATGTTTTACTATAGTAAAGACTTTATGCATCTTTGTATGTTACATAGATCACAATAAACATACAACACAAAGGAGGGGCGAACTGTAAGGACTTAGTCTAATTAGTGAAAAAACATTAAACAGCTGACCCTGTAAATATTCGCTTTAAAATCCAAAACCTAAAAAACATGTTACAAATGTCTTCCAGGGGCTGCCAGGCTAGAACAATAGGCCACCAATATAGCATTCCTTTACCACTGTTTGCAGTTGAGTAGGGGAGCACAGCGTTTCCACTAGGGGATGGCCTCGGTATCTGGAAGCAATAAGCGATGTGTTAGGTTTCAAGGTACGTTAAGAACTCAGATGCCCTGGGAACCAAAGCAGGGTTCCAGAAAGTTAAGTGATGTCGAGATTTTTCAGTGGTGGCAATTTCCACCCTTACATTAAAGGCATGGTAACACCATGTTTTAAAGACTCGATATCCGTTGTGATGCATAAAAAAGAAGCCAATAAAGTTAAGCAATCTACAGGTCTAGTGCTGTGGATGAAAGAGAAGTAGAAACCATCAGCTCCACACTGAAAGAGCTTCTAATACTAAAGCAAACCTAGGAGAACAGCGTGCTGCCTCTGCTGACCTGGTGACCTACCTCTCCCCCCCAAGTCCCCAGTCCTCGGTTCCTGACCTGTGTGTGAAGACCACCGAAAGTAAATCGCTGTTATTTCCGCCTTCCTCTCTGTCGTTGTAAATAACAATAACAACTTCGGCTCAGGGAGGCAATATGCTTTCTCCCCCATTCTTTTCACTTCTAGTAGAGATTCCGATAAATGGAGGAAAGCCCACGTATGTTCAAATAAGTCACAACACAGATAAACAAGATGCCTAAGGAATAAAATAAAACAAACAAATCCTGATTGAGCGAAGAAGCCATGAGTATCCAAAGCAACAAAGGAGACTCTGCCTTATAAGAAACTTACATTTTCAGACATCTTGCAGCAGAAGACTCAGCCCGTACAGCAACTTTGCTTGGCCATACACAGTATGATTTCAGATCCTTGTCACCTGCCTAGATACGGAGAGTCACAGGAATTAAGCTGCACAGTAAAGGAAGGCATTCGTACCTGTAAAATTTAAGGGGGGGGGGCGTGTGTACCCAGAGAAAATTATAATTTTAACTCAAGGTCAATGTCTCTGGCAACTAAAATACTAATAATTGCTCGCCCTTACTGCAAAGTAGAGTTTGTAACAAGATTTTGAAGAGAAAAAGAGGAGGAAAAAAGAGGAGGAGGAGAAGGAGGAGGGACAAAATGATTTTTGAGTTTGACTTTGTGCCAAGCCCTGTTTTTTGCATTTGGCTTCTCTGAAGGCAAATAGTTAAATTTTATAACTATTCTTTTCTTATTTTACAGATGAGGACACTGAGATTTGGAAAACGGAGCTAATTTGCCCACAGCGGCCACACTAGGAAGCAACTTCCTCTCCCTTTAAGTGGGGTTCCCTGATCCCCATTATCTGGCTGCTTCTTCCACCACCCACGGGTACTGCGGCACATTGCCCTTCCTCCAAAGATACACAGGCTCTTTGACATGTCTGCCTCCCTCCCTCAGCTGCTCTCCTCTCTTGAAATGCCAGTCATATGATTCCCTCCCTCACCGCCCCTCGGGCCCCTGCTCTCCACTGTGCCAGGCACCACGACCCCAAGCTAGGCTTTCTCCCAAGGGACCGATCTTCAGCCCTCCTCTCTCTCGCCTTGGCTGAGACACAAATAACAAAGGCCAAGACCAGGGGCAGGGGTAGTTGCTAGGAATGCCTGGGCAAGACATCAAAGCATGGTCCATGAGGCCAAAGAGAAGTCAGGGGCATGGCCAGAGAGTGCAGAAAACCTCAGAGGGAATTCACAGACACCACTGCTGCCCCACTCTTCCGAAGTGGTCTGCAGAAAACAGCTGAGCAGCTTATTTTTTAAAGGAAGGATGAGGGAGAGGGAGGGCAAACAAAGAAAAAGCAGAGAAGAAGGAAGGAATGAAGGAGGGAGGGAAAGAAGGAAGGAGAGGGGGGAAAGGTTTTCCAGGTCCCACCTCTGGACATTAGTCACCAGGTTTGAGGTAAGGCCTGGTCTGAACTGCTACCAGCCAAGTCTGAGACCCAATGCAAGCGGACCCAATGCATGGAGATCCAAAGTCCTCGGACAAATCGGAGATCAAAGCTTGAGGGAATTACCGAGAAGACAAAGTATTAGAGCCATAACAGGCCTGTGATCTTCCAGGACACTGATTTCTTAGTCCACTCCTTCTAAAGGTCCAGGGCCCCGGGTCCTGCCATTACTTGCTTCATGATCCCACCCACTTCGACAGTTGTCAGTTTGGGTAGTGCAGAAGCTCCAAGAGGAGGCCGTGGCAGAAGGCTGCCTCTCGTGAGGACAAGGATGTCACAACAGTTTTCCGAGCTTCAGGCCAGAGCCCCTCCCAAGCCACCAGATGTTGCGACTGGACTCGTGCCTGCAAGAGTCCAGCGCGGCTGGAACTGGGTTCTCAGACTCCCCATTCATCTCGTGGAGCGGAGGCCGACGGAACGCCGGACTCTGCGTTCAGCAGGTGGGCGGGGCTGCAGAGCGGTCGGGTGCTGACCTCGGTCTGCGAGGTGAAGGGCTCCGGGCAAAAAGCAAGCACGAAGCAAAAGCACTCTGTCCTCTTCGTCTGGTCTGCTTTCCTTAAGGCAGGTTTCTGTTTGTATCTTGCCCAGTTCTTTATCTTAAATGGGAACTGTCTGAGCTCCGTCTTTGAGAGCAACCTCGCGTCAGTTCTGGTCCTCACCGAGGAAGCAAAACACCACGGTCTGTGTGTGGCGTGTGAATTTAGCATTTGGATGTTTCTCCTGGCCTGGGTCACTGAAGACCTGCTGGAGTTCTTGGGAATGTTTCATCATCCTCCCAACAGCTTAGGTTCAGAAGCAAATAAATCCAATTCATTAGATCAGCCAGGCACGAGACACCCGGGGAAATTGCTGCCGCGAACCCGGAACAATTGTCTGGCATTTTCTGGGACTCGTCTGTTTACTTCAACCCTCTATTTTTCTCTCTGCTTTTATTCCACTTCAGGTGGAGCCTCATATCAGGCATCTGGAGCAAGTTTAAAAATTCAGGGAGGCACCTCCTCAGATAACTAGACTTTATTTCTTGCTAACCTAGACTTGCCAGTTCAAGGGAGCTCCGGACTCCGGTGAGGCAGTCCTCTCCGTTCCTGATCCACTCCCCCGGTGCTGCTCTGGTGTGAATCTTTAAGTGTCCCTGTACTAAACCCTGAGAGATGGGTCATTGTCCCTTCTGCTCTGGGACCCCCTCTGGGGCCTGAACCCTGGAGCATGTGGTTTGCAAGGACCCCTTCTTAGACACCCACTAGGACCTCACCCCCCATTGTGTCTCCAATCCTTCCTTCCTCACTGTTAGATGAAGTCATATTTCCTTTAGAGCTGGAAACCAGCCATCGTTCCCAATTCTGTGGCTCCTGGTAAAGGCTCTGTGCTCTTAGTCCACCGGGCTTTTGATATTAAAAGCAAAGTGTCTGCAATTCAAAATCCCTACTTGCTCCTGCAAGGGCCCAGTTCTGAATTGAAAGCTGAGACAGCTTGGGTATGAAATCTAGAACTGTTGATTTTTTTTTTTTCAGCAGATAGTTACTGAGGGCCTGCTCTACTCCATTCGTAGGATTAAATGTGCACACATGATTCAAACAGATCCCTGCCCGTCTGTTCAGCATGTGGTCCAGGGATCAGCAGCACGGGCATCATCGGGGAAATAGCCAAGACGAAGCATCTCAGATCTCACCCCAAGGTTTCCTGCATTTTCACAAGATGCCCAGCAGATTCGGGTGCAGATGGACATCTGAGGGGCACTGGCCTCTTGCCCTGTTCCCTAGCCCACAGTATATACCTATACTTGACAGATTCGAACAAGAAGTTCCCAAATAGGTAAGAATGCCCCCTGGAAGCACCAGGCTCGGAGAAGACACTAACGCTTCCCCACACCCTTCCCTGCCCCATCTGCCTTGGCGCATTATTCTCTGGAAGGTCTACACATTTCAGTGTCAGGTCCTAAGCTAACCCAGGTCCCAGACCCCCATTCTTGCTCCAACCCTCTCCAGTTCTATTAAACACAAGGCTGTGTGCAGAACCGAGAGCTCTGGAAGGCTTTGTTGGTGCCAAATGAGGCCCGATGTAGCATCTGTAAAGGAAGTGCTTTCCAAAGCCTATTTTAAATGTGTTTATTTATTTCTAATCCATAAACATTTTGAGTGCTTACCACATGCAAAGCCCTAGGCTGGATGAATCAGGGAACACAAAGTGGAATATAACAACCTTGGGACATACCCTTTGCTTGCAATCTGGGTTGGGGAAACAGATACTATTAATGTATAATTTGGGGTGGCTTTAATGGAGATTACGTTGAGTTTTATTTACTTTACTACAGAGTAAACACTTACAATATTTATCCCTAAAAGTACCATTAGGGCAATCAGTCAGTCACACTGGACTGTCAATACAAATATGGAGAATCAGTTTTGAGGTTAAACTAAGCTAGAGTATAACTTTTAGAAAAGAAAATTATTCACCATGATCAAAATATTTGTTAGGAATATTTCAGTAAGGTGATGCATTCTGAATGAAAGAAAGACTATTTATTACTAAATCTAGTGGGTTCTGTTGTTGTTGTTTTAGTTGTTCTTGGGGTTGGAAATGGGATATATTCTGGCTAACCTAATATCCTGGTAAACCAAAGGTTATTATATAGGAAATGTGAAAACAAAGTCAATGAGTCCACAAAAAATGTATGAAATCCAGGTTCAGAACCTTTTTTCTCTTTTTTTTAATGTAGGCTCCACACCCGGCATGGAGCCCAATGTGGGGCTTGAACTCATGACCCTGACGTCAAGACCTGAGCTGAGGTCAAGAGTCAGAGGGTCAACTGACTGAGCCACCCACATGCCCCCAGGTTCATTATATTTTATTTATAGTTTATATATCATATTGAAGAGCAAAAATCCAAAATCCTAAACCTATCTTGACTGCCATCCTCTTTTAATATACTTCTTAAAGCATTTTGAAATATTATAATATTTCAGGGCCTTTTTAAAAAATATTAAATATAACTAAAATAATCCTATTTTTTTAATGATTTCTCTTTCAATTATTTGGAGTCTAGAAACTGAGACTATATTAAACTGCAACTTACCAATAAGAAACTAATATTTTGGTGACCAATAACTATACAAATGCCAGGAAACAAACTATATTCCAAATGAAAAAGTGTTCCTCATCTTTAATTCACAAAGAAACAAGCTTTCTAGAAACAAACAGGAACAAAATCAATGACTAACTTTTGCAGTTAAATTGCATCAAGAAAATGGGAGAAATATTTTCAAGACTGTAATTATAGACTGTATTAAGCAGGAAGATCCAGAATTACAGATATGCCAAGAAAAATCTTCAATCCTAAATTATTAGCAAAAATTCCAAAGAAACAACACTAATTATCTAGAGATTACTGATTGCAAGTCATCAGTGACAGTAATATGTATCTTCAAAGAGAAGGGTAGGAGAATTTGTTATTAATTATTAAGGGGGACTGATCTCAAAGAAGAATCCTTAGAAATAAAGATAAGTTTTCTATGCCATATATTTCCTATTTCCTTAAAGCTAGAAAAAAATAACGTTAAAGTTGGGGGAAGAAAATCCTTATGATCGAAATGAGGAAATTTAAAGTTATATAAAGACTGTGGACTTGAATGTTGCTAAGAGGGGAGACAGTAGATTTTAAATGCTATCACCACAGAAAGGACATGGTAACTATGTGATTAAAAGGAAGCAGTTGCTAATTTTATGTTTGTAATCAGTGTGCAATTTATAAATGCATCAGGTTGTACCCCTGAAACTTGCACAATGCTATGTAACAATTATATCTCAAAAAGTTGGGAGAAAGGGGTACCTGGGTGGCTCAGTGGGTTAAGCGTCTGCCTTTGGCTCAGGTCATGATCCCAGGGTCCTGGGATCGAGCCCATGTAGGGCTCCTTGCTCAGTGGGGAACCTCATTCTCTCTCTCCCCCTGTTGCTCCCCCTGCTTGTGTTCTCTCTCTCTGTCAAATAAATAAAATCTTTTAGAAAAGGAAATTGGAAAAAAAGATAAATCTCATGGCAGTCCTCCAAAGGCCTGCCCTCAAAAAGGCTGTATTTTTTATATTTCTTTCATAAATGAGTTTTTCACCTTACAATTTTTTTATTTTGATTACACACCCACACACACACACACCCACACACACACTGACTGGCGTAAGTTAAGTCAACTTCCTAACGTCACTGCGTACAATCAAATATTTGATTTTTAAATATAAAATGTGATGGCCCTCCTGACAACACAAAAGTAGCAAAAATATTGTTTTATATGATTTTAAAGTTTCTCTCTTCATTTCACTTTTTAAAAATATAATAACATTAATTTTATATTTTTAATAAGAAGCATGGATTCACGCTTAGGGTGAAGCATACTTTTGAAACTCTTGAAACAACACAAAATAATAAAGAGGTTTTTGTTATATGCTGAAATCAGCAAAGATTGTGATAGGCATACTGCTTTCACACAGGGAACCTCAGAGTGGGGGGAAAAGTACAATTTTTAAAAGTTAAAATTATCCCAACTATGGTGACAGGATCAGAGAAAAGTGAGCTTTCTCACAGCCCCTGCCTATGGTTCATTGTACACCAGCCACGGTAGGAGGGAGGGACCTGCTGCTCTTGCCAAGACTTACTCTCCCCTGCAGAGGAGGGGCCTTTCCTGATTGGTCCGCCCAGAGGGCGTGCCTCTTTTTGATCCATCTGCACAGACCAATGATTCCATATAACCTTGGACAAGTAGCTCACTCTTCCGAGACACGAAACCCTCTGTCTCCACCCCCACCTCCACTTCACCTCCTTCCCCCCACCATACCCCCTTTGTAAAATGAAATGTTGGGAGCCTGTGATCACCAAGATTCGTTCTGGCCCCAAATTCTATGACCCTATAGTCTTGTCTCTGTGTAATTTTCCCTTGCTCATCTGTTCGTCGTGGGTGATGGTTCGTATGAAAATACTGCAGGCGTAATGCTGACCCTTATTTTCAGTCTCAGATTAAGAAATGACTAGATGCTAATGTATCTCATTAGCATGTCTCTCTCCCCACTGACATTGTAAGCTCCTCTATATTTAGGGAAGTGTCTGTCACATAGCAGATTTCGAATAAATTTAATTGTTTAGATGAGAGAAGTATCTTGCCTGTTGATCAGATTTCTTTTTACAGGCCTCTTACATTAAAAATCGAGAGTAGTGCTATTATATATATATATTTCTATATTTTTGGCTCCCATTATATTTCTATAGTTCTATATAATAGCACTATCCTCAATAAATGCACTTAAAGAGAAAGGTGAGATGCCTGGGGCCATGGAGATCTAACTTGTAAAGAATTCGGCAGAAGCTGTAACCAGTGCCCTGATGCTGTCTACCGGCTGTGTTCGACGTGCACGTGTGTGTGTGTGTGTGTGTGTGTGTGTGTGTGTGTGTGTGTGGTGTCTGTCATACCAAGGCTGTGTCCTGACTGGGACAGGCAGCTTCTCAGGGTTCCATCCCATAAGCCTAACCATCAGTAGGAGCTATTATTTTAAAGATAAATACCCGAGGACCAAGATATTGGTGATGGCATTTATCGAGGTGGGCTGCTTTGCTGAGAGGTACTTGTGACATCTGGTAACTGAAAAGTTTTGGGGCTCATAATCCAAAATCAGTTTTTAAATCTTCTCCATTGTCACCACACACGACCCCCTTTATACATAGAGTGCACACTGTGTGTGGTTCTCATGACCCTCTTTCCCTTCAAACATGCCTTCACCATTCTTTTCAACTTGACTTTACCCACCCAAAAATCTGCAGTGGAGAGGCAGATGGGGCCTTCCCAGAACTATAGACTTCCCAAGCTAACGTTCTTCATTTTCTGCCCTCAAATAGCCTGTGGGTCAGCTTCATAGTGGCTTTTACAGAGAGTCTGTCCTCCTCGCCTCTGGTCTCATTTCTCTCCCATCATTCTTTCTGGAATCCAACCTCCTGAGGGCTGTTAGTAAAATATGGACATAGTTCTGGAAATCGACAAGCAGTTGAGAGTGTGGGACTCTGATGGAAACAATCTGAAAGAGAGGGGCAAAGTGGGAACAACTCCCAGCACTTTGCACTATAGAGAGGTCAGAATGTGGGCTACAAATCAAATTTGTCCTTGGCTGGATCCACAATTATAAGATACCTGAGCCCAAGGGCCTTAGAGCATCTGTCTGCCATTTGAGCCCAGAACAAGCCGCCTGGATATTGAGACTGGTCCTCCAATTAGCAACAATTGAGCTCAGGATGAGAGCTGTGCTATCCTTTTTCCTCTCCTCAATTTTGTTATTCTAGCAGCTGTCATCACCATTCACATCCACTCACAGACTGTACATAGTAAAGGAGCTCCATTCAAGTTTTGTATCCAATCTACTTTGCAGCCCAGCTAATGTGAATTTATGGAAGCCAATGGTAAATATAAATGCGAGCTGCATTCCCACTCGCCATGGGATGTTAGTAGATATTTACATTTAGAAGTTTAACACATCTTGGCCTTAATCCAACATTCTCTAAACAGCCCCAGTTTACTAAACCCTATGGTTAGCATGTCTAAAGAGAGGACCAAAGCGGGAGACGTTAGGAAGCAGTTATAAATATAAACCACCTTTGAAGATTTACACAGGGCTTTTGTTAGTAAATTTAGAGAGCTGTGTACGCAGGAGCTCCATTTTTGGAGCTCTATACGCTTAGAAATGAACAGAAGCATTCGGGGAAATCATCTGTTTTGTTGGCTTCCACCTCCACGCCCACCCTTTCCAACTTTTGAATTAAGAAAGGAAGGCGGCCAACCAAGAGCCAAATGCAGTTGTAACTGCATTACTTTTCAGTATTAACCACCAGGAAAACACTCACAGAGAGGGGAAAAAAATAATAAAACCCCTGGGCATATCAGTTAGTATTTCAGCTTTTTCCCCAAATGAGCTTAAATCGTTAAACCAAATAACCACACTTTAGTCATCAATATTTAAGGTACACGAAACACCACCTCTTCAAGGTTGTTTGGCAACTCTCAGACCTTCGTTTCTCCACCTGAATTTTATAATATATAGGTCAATTTTTACCCCCCAAGATCCAATTAGAATCGTGATGGGGCTTACCCTGACTCTAGAGACCAATCTGCAGAGGGCTGGCAGCTAAACGGTACTGGACTTTCAACCCCGGGGCGTGGCTGTAAGTCTCCACGTATCTGACACTTTGTCAATTTTAGTTCAGCAGTGGTTGTCGTTTGCAGAGTAGAGGTCTTCGTGCCTTTCGCGAAATTTATTCCCAAGTATTTTATGCTCTTGGAAGTTAGGGTAAATGGAATTTTTTTTTTAATTTCATTTTTCAATTATTTGCCTGAAAAAAATAAATCAATACGCTGAACCCTCTTGCAATCCTGGAGCGAGGCACGTGTTCCACGATGACCTTCTGGCCCTCCTAGGTAGCTCCAGGACCACTCTCCGCCTAGACCCTCACACCTTATTCCCCTACCTCATCTGTAGCTAAAGCTTTCCTGGGCACATTTTGCTGATCCAATCTCCTTCCTCCAGTTTGCTGCCAGCTGCTTGAGTTTTTGTCTTGTTTTGTTTTTGTTTGGTGGGAGGGCATACACAGGAATCCTCGGGTCAGAGGGAAAAGATTCAGAAAACACTGCTGTAAGAAAATAGACAGAGTGCTCATATAAACAGAGTCCACTGCCTTCAACGGATGCATGCTGGGAATGGATAATGAACTTCGAGAACGTCCTCCCTGCACCGTGTGCGCGCTGCGGAAAGAGCCCGTTCCCTGTGCCATGTCCACCATTAATGAGCCCTCTGCCGCCTCTGTTTTCTGGCGACATGATGATGTGATCGTGCATTTGTGTCTGAATCACTAGCCAGGTAAAACAGAGCCAAACATGAAAGGTAAATAATTTCCTCAGGGTCTTGAGTTTACGTTTCAAAAACCAAAATAAGGTTTGTTAACTTTTTCCTAGCAGCTAAGTTTCTCCCGCGGCTGAGTCCGGATCCACCAAGAACTAAGGCAGGGCCCCTTACATAATAGGGGTAGTGCATTTTAAATGGCATTTATTAATATAACCTTTGCCCAGCTCACTGAGCATTGGTGCAGAAACGACCCTCCTTCCCATTCCCCAACCCGATACACACACACACACACAAAACACTGAACAGGGCAAGCAGCTTTCTGGGTTCCAGATCTTTCCAGGCCTCACATAGGTAAAAGCTGCCAAAGAAAGTGCTCTCTCTGGGGCAGTTGCTTGAACTTTTTCATCCTTGGAGAGCACCCCACTGCCTTCTTAGTACTCAGCCCCTCCACCTTTCCTGCTCGTTCTCGCTCATGTCACAGAGAATCCTCATCTGTGAATGGATTCATTCCCCAACTTATGTTTGACATCTGTAGTTAATGCTTCTTTCCACCATCATCTTCATGGCCTACAGAAGTGAAATTATCCCACAATGAGAAGAGGTTGCATTTATGTGGCTCTTAAAATGTGCCAGGCGCTCCTCAAATGATTTTAATAAACCCAGTTCAAGCCTCTCAGCAACACCATGAGATAGATACCAGTCGAGTCCCTACTGGATAGATATGAAAATCAAGGCACAACAAAGTCAAGTAACTCAGCTGAGGTCCAGCTGGAAAGTGGCACCACAGGGATTCAAATCCAAGTAATCTGGCCCAGAGTGTTCACTCCTAACCACTACGCATGCTGTCTCTTCCTATGTATAAAAAAGACACTACAAAGCTAATCCAAATAACATTCTTTTATAATCTTCACACTTGACCATTTATATTCATGAGTGATATTGGCGCAGACATCTGGTACCAGCTGTGGAGTCATTACAAATATCTTGGCTATGCGGGGTGTGAGTGAGAACCGACCCTCAGACCTCTCTGTAGAATGCTGAGAGCCCAAATGCGAGAGAGGAAGCAGGAGACAAGAGAAGGAGAGACAGGGAGAGACATGCAGAGAGAGAGACCGGGGTGGAGAATAATGACCCAGAAACAGAGAGGCTCATGAGACATGAATCAGCCAGCAGCCCGAGAGAACAGCAGCCGGAACAATCAAGGAGATGCCCAGAAGGAAACCTGATAAACTTGGGGGAAAGTCTAGCATACACGGAAGTGCGGTGAAGCAGGGAGAACCAAAGGAATGTGCTAGCTGGGCTCCAGGTAAAAAGGGGAACCGCGAAGGAACTCTAAATACGAGAGGGAGCCAGGAAGGAAGCTGGATTTGAGGACAAATATCAACACACTGGTTGTTAGAGGGCTAGCTAAGTAAGGTATCTCCTGTGTTGGAAATGAAGCTCCCAGAGATATGATATCTGCCTATATGCCTCCATTCACACGAATGCCCTGGCAGGTGCCTACCCGGGGAGTAGCCAGCTCAGCATTAAAGGCATGGACCCAGTGGCAGCTCACATGCTTCTCTAAGAGGAGAAGACTGCTTTGCTGGCTCTGGTCCCCAAGACCAGACCAAAGTCTGGAGCCTGATGCAGGGCTTGATCTTACCACCCTGAGATCATGACCTGGGCCAAAATCAAGAGTCAAACACTCAACCAACTGAGCCACCCAGGTGCCCCACACTCTTTATTTATGCATGATAAAGTTCCCTCTGTGTCGATGTCTGTTCTACGAGTTCTGATAAACACCATCACCACAGTGAAGATATAGAAAAGATTCATTACCCCCCAAAATTCTCCCTTGCTGCTCCTTTGCTTAATCTTTCCCTCCACCCCAAGCATCTGTCCATCACTGATCTCTTTTGTTCCTATAATTTTGCCTTTTCCAGAATGTCATACAAATGGAATTACATGGTATGTAGGCTTCTAAGCCAGCCATCTTTCACTCAGCATAATGCATTTGCAATTTATTCATGTTTCTCTTGTACCATTAATTTGTTCCTTTTCATTGCTGAGTAATAGCCGTTGTATGGATATACCACACTCTATCTATCTACCAGCTTTAACCTTTACGTTAAAATGTCCATAGGGATGTTTGGATTGTTTTCAGGTTTGGGTGAGTATGGATAAAGCAGCAGTGAACATTTGCATGCAGTTTTCATTTTTCTTGGGTAAATACGCCCAAGAGGGATTGTTGGCTTATATGGTAAATATATGTTTAACTTTGTAGGAGACTACTAAACATTTTCCAGGGGGCTGTCCCAATTTGCATTTCTACCAACAACGTGTGAGTTTCAGTAGCTGCACATCCTTGCGAGCATTCGTTATTGTTGGTGGTGGTTGTTTTATTTTATTCTAGTCGTTCAAATACAGGTGAATGGTATCTCGTGGTTTTAATTTGCACTTCCCTAATAACTAAAGATGTCGACTACATTTTCCTGTGCTAATTTGCCATCTGACTTTCTTTGGGTGTCTGCTCAAATCCTTTGCCCATTTTCTTATTAGATTTTTGCGTACTCGTAACTGAGTCTTGGAAGTTATTTACGTAAGCTGGACCCAAGTTTTTTGTCACATATATGTTTATAAATATCTTCCCCAGTGTGTGGCTTGTCTTTTTACTTTATTAACAGCTTCAAAGATCGGAAGTTTAAGCATTTTTATTTCACGAGAGGGCTTTCCCTATTGTATCTAAAAAGTCTGTGCCTAACCCAAGGTCACAAAAATTTTCTCCTGTTTTATTCCAGGAGCTTTAGATTTCACATTTAAATCTAAAATTTGAGCTACATTTTCATATAATCTGTGAGGTAGGGGTTGAGATTCATATTTTTGCCACGGGTGTCTAATTGTTTCGGCATCATTTATTGGAAATATAATCCTTTCTCCATTGAATGGACTCTGCACCTTTATCAAAATTCATTTGTCACCTTTTCAACAAATGATGGGAGCAATTGAACACCCATAGGCAAAAAAATAATAATAATAATGGAACATTAACCTCGTACCTTATAAAATATTAACTCAAAATGAATCATGAACTCAAACATAGAACTTAAAACTATAAAATTTTGTGAAGAAGATGTAAGAGAAAATCTTTGGGATTTAGGGGTAGACAGAGAGTTCTTAGATTGGACTGCCAAAGCTTAATTTTAAAAATGAAAAAATTGGACTTCATGAAAACATACTTTTGTTATGCAAAAGATTCTGTTAAGAGGATGAAAGACAATCCTACAGACTGGGACTACATATTTGCAAATCGTGTATCTGACAAAAGACTAATATTTAGAATATACAAAGAACGCTCTAAACTCAAGGGTAAGGAAAAAAAAACCATTAGAAAATGGCAGACAGACTTGAAGAGACATTTAACAAAAGAGGATATATAGATGGTAAATAAGCACATGAAAACATGTTCAAAATCATTATCCGTCAAGGAAATGCACATTAAAACCACAATGAGATTTCGCTACACACCCATCAAAATGGCTAAAATAAAAAAATAGTGGCACTACCGAAAGCTGCTGCGGATGTAGAGGAAGCAAATTACTCAAACATTACTGATGAGAATGTAAGCAGGACCAGAAAACAGTTTAGCAGTTTCTTTTAAAAACTAAATATGCAATTATCATATGACTCTGTAACTGCACTCTTGGCATTTACCCCAGAGAAATGGAAATTTGTATTCATGTAAAAACCTATATTGGAATGTTCATTTCAGCTTCATTTGTAATAGTCAAAACTGGAAACAAATCAGATGTCCTTCCTGGGTGAAAGGTTAAACAAACTACGGCTCATCCATACCAAGGAATAGTACTCAGCAACAAAGTATCGATACACAAAGCAACGTGGGTGAATCTCCAGAGAATTATGCTGAGTTAAAAAAAAAAAAAAAAAAGCCAATCCCAAAAAGTTAAATATTATGTGATTCCATTTATATGACATTTTTTAATGACAAAATTATAAAGAGGGTGAACACATAGGGGTTGCCAGAAGTTAAGGATAAGAGTGAGAGGAAGAAATTGGTGTGGTTACAAAAGGGAAACACAAGGGATCCCCTTGTGGTGATAGGTCTGTATTTTGTAAGTCCTTTGACTGTGGAGGGAGATACATGAACCTACATGTGATAAAATTGCACATGACTAATCGCAGGCACACAAGTAAGTAAAACCAGGGAAATCTGAACAAGAGGGATGGATTGACTCAGTGTAATTGAATCAATGACATTACACCATTGTTTTGCAATATGTTATTATGGAGGGAAACAATAATGAGTAAGTGGGATTTCTCTATGTAATTTCTCAAAACTGCATGTGAAGCTTTCATTATCTCAATTTTTTTTTTTTTTTGAAAAATCAATTGGCCATATATGAATCTATTCTGGGGGACCTATTTCTGAAATCCCTGTTTTGCTCCCTCTCTTTAAACGTCTGTCTTTTCACCAACACCACACTGTATGATTACCTCAGCTTCGTAATAAATCTTTAATCCGGGTAGTAGGAGTCCTCTAACTTTATTCTTTTTTCAAATTGCAGGGTTTTTTTCTCAAAATTCTAGCTCTTTTGACTTTTGATACAAAGTCTAATTCAGCATGTATATTTCTCAAAAAAAAAATCCACTGGGATTTTGAGTGATACTGTTTTAAATCTATAGGTCAGCTTGGAGACAATTGACATTTTCACAGTATGAAGTTTTCAGTTCACGAATATGATATCTTTCCATTTATTTAGGTCGTCTTTCTTTCAGCATGTTTTGTAGCATTTAACGTGCAGATCCTGCACTATTTTGTTAGATTTGTACCTAAGTATGATATTTCATGTTTCTAGTGCTATTTTTAATGACATTCATTTTTTAAAATTCTGATTTCTTTTTTTTTAAGATTTTTTTTCAATTTTATTTGTTTATTTGACAGAGAGAGAGAGACAGCCAGCAAGAGAGGGAACACAAACAGGCGGAGTGGAAGAGGAAGAAGCAGGCTCATAGCAGAGGAGCCCAATGCAGGGCTCGATCCCATGACTCTGGGATCACGCCCTGAGCCGAAGGCAGACGCTTAACAACTGAGCCACCCAGGCGCCCCTAAAATTCTGATTTCTAATTGTTTATTGCTACTGTATAGAAATACAGCTAACTTTTGTGGATCGATATTGGTCAACCTTGCTAAACTCACATGAATTTCAGTAGTATCCAGTTTTGTAGATTCCTTTGAATTATCTGCACAGATAATCATGTCATCTGCCAAATAGGGAGTTCTTTACAATTTTGTCTATTATAAAAATCCCTTCAATGAACATCATCTTACATACTTTTTTTGCTCACTTAACTGATTATATCCTTAACAGATTATATCTATTTTAATTCCTGATACAGTATCTCCACTGCTTTGTATCTTCCAAAGTTATATCTGGTCTTGGAGCCGAGCCTGGGAAGATAGCTCTTTTCTCTATGAGGAGCACCTCTCCCCAACTGCAAAGCGAAATTGTGGAATTTGGCTATCTGCCTACTTATAGATACAACTTTCAATGTCCAGTTAGGATCAGCCTGAACAGACCATTCTCATTTTGTAGAAAATCCCTTGCTCTTTCTTCTTCCCTCACCCAATGATTTCTAACTCCCAGATTGTTGCAGGAAGCGGAGTGATGAGGGAGGGGGATGGTTAGAGAGATTCAAGAGCTACAATCTCTGACTTCTAGTTCCCGCTTCCAATAATTAATTCAATCTATGAATCATTTAGATAGCACATGCACGTTGTCTCTCCTCTACAAAACATTGACTCAGGCAACTGAGACTCTTTTCTGAATTTCCAATAGAAGAGTAATAACTTTTTAAAAAATATTTATTTATTTGTTTCAGAGAGAGAGCACGCGCAAGAATGTGCACCAGAGCTTGCAGGAATGCACAAGCAGCAGGGAGGGGCAGAGGGAGAGAGGGAGAGAGAGAATCCCAAGCACACTCCCCACTGAGTGCTCCTTGCTGGGCTCCATCTCAGGACCCTGAAATCATGACCTGAGCCGAAATCATGACCTGAGCCGAAATCAAGAGTTGGACACTTAACCGGCTGAGTCACCCAGGCGCCCCAGATAGTAACTTTTAAAATAAGCACACTTATTTTGTGTAGGCAGATTTTACTGAAATTTTAATGAAATGAAGGGGATTTAAGTCACAAATTTGCAAACAATATGTAATTCAAAATAAGCCTCCTCTGCTCCTAAAAGTCCTCTTGGCCACCACTATTTTTCAGGCCTAGACCACTCCTACATAGCACATCAAGTTTTCCCACCTTGGCTGGCCCTTTGTCCTTTTCCATTGTCCCACGTCTGTCCTCCACCGTCATCTCCCCCACCAAATTACCCTAATCAAAATGAGCTTAGTGATAAGATAGGGCTACCTTCACTGTTTCACCTTTAATACTAAATATTCTTGCTCTGATTATGAAGGTGAGTTTGACTAGACCCTTCTTCAAAACAGGATTTGAAATACTAATTGGAGTACTATAAACCCTTAGTTAAAAGAAAGACACATCTGTGATTCCTTGGCAACAATGTTTTGGTTCTTCCAAGAGACACAAATTCTCCTCCTATCTGTACTTTGGTTTAATCCCACTTTCACAGGGTTTGCCAAATAGTGGTCCATGTTTGAGAAACTACACTACAATTATGAGAAGCTAACAGGGAAAAAAAAACAAAAAACACCTTAAAATTGTTTTAATTACAATCATTTTTTTGTAGGTTAAGAAGAGGTTCCTTTTTTTGGGGTGCCTGGCTGGCTCAGATGGAGGAGCATGCGACTCTTGATCTTGGGGATGTGAGTTTGAGCCCCGTGTTGGGTGTAGAGAGTACTTAAATAAATAAAAACTTTGAAACAATTAAAAAATAAAATAAAATTACGGTTGCTTTAAAAAAGAAAAAGAGGTTGCTTTTATGTTCTGGTCTTTTCACTCATTCTCTCTCTTGATTAAACAAGGTTAGACCTGAAAAATGCTTCTTACAATAAGGAAGAAGTAGAATTGACTGATAGAGAGAAGAAGAGTGAAGAAGAGATGGAGGGACGGAGAGGGAGAGAGAGAGACAGACTTATAGGGAAAGCCTTCAAGTCAGGCTTGTTATCAAATTTAATATTTTTGTACAGAGATGATTCTCTTTTCAACAACAACACATTTAAAGGGTCATTTTCTTCTAAAGGCTACAGGCCAAATTTTTGTGGGCTGTTCAAACCATGAATTAAAGTGATTAAGCCCATAACTACTACCAACTCTAACAGTCAAAATGTCATGGCAACGAATGATTCTCCAGCTGAAAGTCAGAACACAGGGGTAAAAAATTATTCCCCTTAAGATCTTAGTCTCATGTTCCTTCAAATTCAGTTCTTTCTTAGGCTTTGTTTAAAAGCACTTCACCAATTCCAGTTCCTAGAACCAATAATCCTTGTCTAATCATCAGAAGTCTTAAAGTTAAAGGCCATACAGGAACTGCTTGCACCTGCTTTTTCATTTTTTTCCAATGTGCTGAACAAGTAAGTTGGGTCAGCTTCCTGCAAGTTACTGTAACCATTATAACAAAGGAGAATATCAAGGAAGTTCTCAGCCTCAGGGTTGGATTAAGTTGCATACCTGATTTTTATTCCTTTCCAATCAGCCAGAAACAAAATTGTTGGTCTAGTACACATGCAACGTCTGCTTATTATGCTCACCCACAATTAAATGAAGACAAATAAAAACACCATTGAGATACTTTTTTTTCATGCAACAGATTAGGTAAATGAGAACATTCCCAGTATGAGCGATGGTGTCAGGATACCTACACTCTGATAAAGTGATCATGGGCATATAAAGTGCGGCAGCCTTTTTAGAGTACAATTTCAGAGTCCCTGGAATTAAGAACACACATACCTAGTCACCCCACTTTTAGACCTACATACGTAATAGGAATACATCAATACTTACTACAAAGATGTTCTTTGCAAGATCATTTGTTTAAAAAAAGGGGGGGGAAGGGTAATACATCCCTTACTAGAAGAATGGATGAGTGAATGAATGAATGAATGAATGAAAGAATGAATGAGTGAGCTAGCAAGCTGTGGTCGGTCTATGCCATGGAACACCATGCAAATATTAAGAAAATAAGAGAGCTCTGCGTAAACTGCCTTGGAACTGCCTTGAAGTTGTCAGTATTCCTTGACTAAGGTAAAATCCTCAGTATAAAACCGTTCGATTCTTTGGAAAACTTACCAAAGAAAACTTGCCCATGGTCACTCAGTCTTAACTGACAAAGTTTCTAGTGCAACCTGGAGACATATGTCTCTAAAAGTCCTGTTCTTCCAGGGGCCCTGCTACCTTCCACTCGGTAGCGATATCATGGCTGCATTTTGTGACAAGGTCACAGAAAGGCTCTGCTTTTAAAAAATTCACTTACTTGAAGAGCCAAATCCGTACAAGAGATTAATTCAGAAGCAATCGTCTCTATCACAATAGTTTAGTTCACTTGCAAATGGATTCAAAACAAGGATCCTTTAAAAGGCAAAAATCTCCTGGTGCTTTAAAAATATGACCCACGTAGAGAAACTTGAGGGGATATGTGTGTTATGTAAATTGAGGAATGCCTGCAATCTAAGACCTCTGACAGTCCCTTTTCAAAGAGCATTTGGAACAACCTGTCTAACCTGTCATCCTCAGTTTGCAGGTACAAAGGAATTACACCATCATCTCTGCCCTCTAGAAGTTTACAATTCATCACCTTGGACTAGGTAGGGCGAGTGCACTCAAAATTCACATTTCACACTAAATGCTTTAATGTCCTTACTGGGAGCTACACAGCCCATCAGTTACCGCTCACTCACATGTTGGAGCAGAAGCATTTTCTGGTATATCTATCATGTTTTTACTTACTCCCTCAGGCAGGCCCCTTATGTTCTCTCTAAAAATGATCCCCCACATAAAGCAAGGTTCCATGAACTTGGTTTTTCTGGGGACCCATGAAGTCTACATGACTCACAAAACATATCAGCTTCAACGTTCTAGCCAATGAAGGTCAATGCCAAAGATTCATTTAATCAGCAATCAAGGCTGCTGCAGAGGGGAGCAGAGGCACCCTTGAAAGAGCGTGTGAGGCAGCAGAGTTGGACATCAGGAGTGCCCAGGTTTTAGGCCAGGACCAAAACATCCCCCTCCTCCGTGGCCTTGGGCAAGGCTTTTAACAAGTAACTCAGTTTCTTCCCACCTGTAAAACAGATAATCATCACCTTCCTTTGAGATGTGTATAAATTAATTAGTTGAGGTTTGGAAAGAGTCGTGAAAGCAAAATGACAGTCATAAATGCTAAATATTAGCCGATTTTCTTTCCAATTTCATGGTTTTACTTGGCATCGTATATCACATTACATACACTGAGAAGCAGGAAATATCACCACCTTGTATCTGATTATTCTTGCTTAAATTACATAAGGGCTAACCTCAGGGATTAAAAACAACTCCAAAGGACTCATAAATCATCATGCATTATTAAGGAAAAAGATTATTTGCAAGGCATCTTAATATCCTATAACACAACCTGCTATTTTTATTAGTTCTGCTTCACAAACCCTCGTGGAGGTGGTATAATGGTTTTGTCGCAGTCTTACAGCTTCGGAAATCAGTAGAGATCGCATGCACGCATACCTCACACCGACAACTTCCTATCGTTAGAACTCATGCCTTCTAAATTACCAACCGACCTCCCCTATGAATCATATCTTCTGTACACAAGAAATTGTCCCAGCGTGGATCACAGACATCTAAAAGAAAAAGGCATATGGTTTTTAGAGACTGTGCAAATGTCAGAAACAATAGTCTTTATTGGCATGCCTGCAAAGAAAACCCTAAGTTTTCTAAACTCCGAAATTCTCTCTCGACCCTTTAACATTAGGCTACCTATATGCTAGAAAGAGTCTCTTTAAAAAATGTAGCTTGCGCCTGCGTGGCGCAGTCGTTAAGCGTCTGCCTTTGGCTCAGGGTGTGATCCCGGCGTTCTGGGATCGAGCCCCACATCAGGATCCTCCGCTAAGAACCTGCTTCTTCCTCTCCCACTCCCCCTGCTTGTGTTCCCTCTCTCGCTGGCTGTCTCTCTGTCCAATATATAAATAAAATCTTTAAAAAAAATAAAAAATAAAAAATAAAAATAAAAAATGCAGTTTAACATAAAAGTCTTCATGATTCCAAACTGCTGTTTAGTTTGTGGAGAGGTGATTTCTTATCTCCTCCTAGAGCTCAGCAAAGGCCAGAGCCCTGAATGTCGTGCGTGTGTGCAGGGGAGTTTGGTCTTATTCTAATAACCAAGGGGAACCCAGTATGGAAGGGAAAGAAGGGGGTACGTGAAACAGTCAGGTTTATGTTTTGGAAAACTCACAGCTTCATGAAGGATGGTCTGGAAAAGGCAATGTTATGCGCAGAGAAACAAATTAGGGGTGCTGAGAGATGGGGAGATTGTGGTGGCATAAATTAAGACAGGCAGGGAAGCTGGAGATAGTGGAAAAAAGGCAAGAGCTGGTAAGTAGATAAAATCAGAGGGCCATAAGGAGTCCAGAAAGGATGGGATTCAGAGCCCACCCTTAGGATTGACTTTAGGTAGAAGGATGAACATTTTTTCCATCCTGACAGGGGAGAGGGAGAAAAACAAATATGTGTTGAAAGAATAAAGAAGGCACACACCTTCAGTGTTCAGTGACTGTCAGCGGAAGTGCGAGAAAAGTGGTCAGAAGATGGAGGTCAGCCAAAGACTGCGGATCCCGGTGACCTCAGGGGAACCTGCCCTTCTGTGAGCATGTAAGAGAAGTGGGCAGTAAGCAGGGCCACAGGTGAGCAGTGTACGCTGTCCTGGGAAGCAATCAGGTTTGAGTGGAAGCAGGCGACTGGGGGTGAGTGTGGGGGGGCTGCTCTGTGACCAGGGAATGTATTTGCCACCGAACAGAGCTTTGCTCTACTCATTCCTCAGTCCTGTCAAAGTTATTCTGAAGTCTAATTCTGATCTCAGACATACATTGTTAGTTTTTCCTTCCAAGAAAGTGTCATTTATCAGTTGAAAGGACAATGCTTTTTAGTCCTACTCAGCAAAGGAAGTATTAAAACACATGGCCACGGGGAGCGCTCAGGCTGCTATTAAACCAGGGGTGACCACCTCAGTTCCAAACTTGCGTGCTCTGGGACAGGCGGTCTCTGTCCACTGATCACTAGACATGACAAATGGCCTCAAAAGTCTTCTAAAGTCAAACAAAATAAGACAAATTTCAGAGGTTAGAGCACATGCGTGTGTACACCACACACACACACACACACACACACACACACACAGAGGAATGGTGTTATTTAGGAAATGAAACAAAAACATGTTTTTAAAGACTAATGCTAAGGAACATCCTACTATTGCTAAGTAAATTTCCCTGTGATGACATGAAATGGTTTGCATTTCAAGTATAAATTTAGATAAATAATACATCAATTTCCTAGGGAAGTTTTGTAACATGGCACACAGAACATGAGAGTTAGAAGTTCTAAATTTGTTTCTAACATCATGCACGTCCAAGAATCTCCCCAAGTTCGCTAAGAAAGGACGGGAGACAACAGAATGCCAAGGACTCTTTAGAGGAACATATAGTGTTCCATTCAGAAAAAAAATATATGTTTTTCCATGCCACAAAAGCCACAAAAGGTCATCAATCCAACCAAAGTATTCAAATGGGGATTCTGCCAGGCCGCTGAGCTCATCATGCCAAGCCGGGCAGGTGTCTCCTGCAGAAACCCTTCTGTCTGGGACTTCCTCCTGCCATTTCTCTCCTTTCAGTTAATCTTACTAATCTGGATTTCTCTGAGCCAACACCTGCATAGCCAGAAGATGAAATTTATGGAAATGTTTGTAACGCTGAAAATTTGAAAGCTTAATATCCAAGCTGAAATAGTATCGTGTAAATGGTCTCTTACAGTACAAGAAAAGTAGCTCTCTTCCCTCCTTCTTGGGTCCATGTTTTTGTGCTTCTGGAAGACTTTCTATCCCAAGACACACAGTTTATACACATAGGGTCAGATACAGAAGCTCAGCCATTGTGCAGGAGAAACTACCTTGTTTGTTTTTTCTGGCAAACTCCCCCTGGAGTTTGGTCTAGAGGGAAAATGCTTACCTCTTACATACAAAGCTAAATAACGACCTTTCGAATTTTACTTTCTCCTTCGATCATTTTTTAATCTTGAAGAGTAAACTCAAGACAAAGATGACAATGATGCCCCTTATCAAAATCACCTCATAGACATGAATGAGCTTTTTCTGAGGTATGTAGAAAAATCTAGAGCGGCTCCATAAAGAAAAGGAAATGGATTCCACGCAGCCATGTGATTATAAAAGGTTTTACTCATGTCCTTCTCTATAGAGATTTATGAGGGTTTTTGCTGACATGAAGTATGTTCTTTACTGAATTCCTCAAGTGAAGCAAAACCACACATATCTGGTTCTAAAGAAACATACTGAGTCACTAGTTTACACAGTAAATGTGAAATAGTCATTTGCAAGGCTCCCGCATACCTGTAAAGTAGATTGAGCCATAACCACTGTCTGGGAAAAGAAAAGAATTTTTAAAATGCAAAAATATATGTAGTGTATATATATTTATATTGATAATTGCCATTCTAGAAATCAGCTTATAAACCACCTCAACAACTTTGATGAGTAGGAACATGCCAACAGAGCAGACACTGGATAGAAAGTTGGGAATCTTGGCAAATACGTTTCTCTAATGAATGAATTCTTGCAGCTTTTGCAGAATGGACACTTGATGCAATCATCAGTTCCGCCTTAAATTCTAACTAGTGGCTTCTATGAAATTGTGGGCCAAGTGTCTTCCTTCTAATGTTTGCGCTTGGTCTCTTTCTGTCGTCATTGCCTGGAACCAGGCATCAAACGCCTAGCAATGTCCCTTCTGGTATCCTAGCCCCTAGTGAGGAGCATCAGGCAAAGCTTCCAGCACAAGATCCAGTTCTCCTTTCATGCCCACTGGGACAACCTGAGTTTTGGTTCTCATTATCTCTTGAAAGTTTACTGCAATCTTTCCAACTGGTTTTGGGTGCTCTAAGCTCCCCCTGACCACAAAAGCCAGATTAATTGTCTCAGAACACTGCTGGGATTGTGGCTGAAAATGACAAGTTTAAACTCCGTAGGCTGTCCATCCTTTGTGCCCTCCTCATGTCTATGTCTTGGCCTTCTCACCAGCTACTTCCCCAGCACCTACCCTATCCTAACATCAGCTGGATCACCTGCTAGTCCTCAAGCTTACTCTAGCTTTTCCTACCTTTATGCCTTTGCTCCTGCTTTTCCTTCTGCCTATGATGCCATTCTTTATCCCCAAAAAACCCTACTACCTGTAAAGGGCCGAGACCAATATCACCTTCTGCGTGAAATTCTCTAGAAAAACCCAGGACAATCTCTCTTTCTCTCCCAACCCCCACCAGGCTTTATCTACTCCTCTACTCTGACACTTGTAAAATACTTTCTGGTATTTGTTTTTCACATTTGTGTCTTAACTCTCCCATCTTGTTCATGTATTCAATTCATATACATTGGGGATTTATCAAATTTAAGACACCGTGTTAAAAGTCGAGGATATGCAGAAAATGAGAAGAATATAGTGCCCGTTTTCATGGAGTCTTTGTCTAGCTGAGGGAAAGTTATTGGAGAAATGATTGCACAACAATTTACAGAATGAAAAACAACAATGGTTCACACTATAATTGAGAGTTTTGGGATACATAATAGGGGCTCTTCACCTAGTGGGGAGCATCAGGCAAAGCTTCCAGCACAAGTGATGTTTAGAGTGAGATATGACAAATTTACAGGAGCTACCCCAACAAGATAATTAGTGAGAAGCATACCAGGCCAAGAAAATTACCATGTGCACAGTCCTTAAATCAAAAGGTACCTGAGGAAGCCCAGTGAGATGTGATCAGAGAAGGACAGGTAAGGAGAACGGTTGCTTAGAATAAGGTGCAGAGGAGAAAGGGACCAGATGATATAGGGTTTTCTAAGCCAGTTAAGACTTTTAAATCTACTTCGAAGTACACTGAAAACTTACTGAGGATTTTAAGTGAAGGTATGATGTAATAAGATCTGCATTAAAAAAAAAAGGTAAGTCTGAAGACAGTATAAATAATGGAAGAAGGGACAAGGACAGATGCAGAGAGGCCAGTAAGAAAGGTACTTCAGCCACCTGAAGAACCAGCACTTGGACCAAGATGTTGTCACTGAAATAGAGAAAAGTGAATACGTATTGGGTTCAATCATTTGCAATTGCCCTTTTATTGCAGTAAAAATTGTTGCTTATCAGCAATTGTGTATTTAAGAGGCAGGTTTGGCAAGACTTGGTGCTTCGTTGGGTATGAGAGATGAAGGAGAAGGAGTCAAGGAGAATATCTAGTTTTCTGGATTATACAAAGGACAATGTCACTTACTGAAATGGAAAAACAGGAGGAGAGCAGATTTGAAGAAATAAATCATGATTCCCATTTAGGACAATCTTATGAGATGCCTCTAAGCCACCCAAGAACGCATTTGTATGCAATGATCTGGAATCAAAGGCAAGCTCTGGGATGGAGATTTAGATTTGGAAGTCATCAGCACATGGAAGCCAGGAGGGGATGAGTTCACCTAGAGAAAGAAAGAGATGCAGAGATGGGGGGCGGAACGGGAGGAGACAGGGCCATGGTTCTACAAGAGGTGTTAAGAATCACCTGTGGAATTTTCTTTCCTGAAACACACACACACACACACACACACACACACACACACACACACCCCAGAGGCCAAATAAATCAGAATTTCTGGGGTCTAGCGATGCCTAGCTTAAAATAACTCCCCGAGGGCATCTAATGTACATCTGTGATTGAAATAACCAGAAAAGTGGTGAGAGAAAAGAGAATCCAAGATAAAGGTCTAAGAAAAGCCACACTTCAACTTGAGAAGAGAAGGGAGAACTGGCAAAGGAGCCTGAAGGGGACCAGTCAGAAACTGGAAAACCAGGAGCGGAGAGTGGAAGTGAGCGGGCGGCCACTCGTGGGAACGTGGGAACGTTGCTGCAGGTGGACTCAGCCTCCCAGCGGGAGGGCTACTAAGTCACCATTGAATTTGTGATGCAGTGACCTCAGCACAAGCAGATTCCAGGAGGCAGAGGGGAGAGGGCAAATGGGGAGTCTGAGGTGGGGAAAGAGCTGCGAGAACCTGGACAGGCAGAAGAGAGTTAGGGCAGGGGTCAGAGGAAGCACGGGGTTAGGGGGCTGCAGGATTTCCGACTGGCTGTAGGCGCTTCATTGGGACCAGGAATTAACTCCGTCTAAGACTTCTCTGCAGCCCCATAGTACTTGGCGCACTGCTCACAAGCAACAGAAACCTGAATTCAGAAGCTTAGGGATGTGCGGCTTTTGTAACCTAGAGGGTCCCCTTAAGAACATGGATCCTTCAGATCAACTTGGTTCAGTTACTTTCATTTATTTCAAAGACTCAGTGTGGCCTTATTATGTGCCAGACACCCTGCTCAGCACTGAGGACACAGGGGAGACATGGTCCCTTGTCACACGATTATGAATGGGCTTGTGTCCAAGGAGGCCATAAGGGTTCAGAGGAATGGGTTCCTAGGGGAGACAGGGGACCGATTCCTCAAGGATCTGCACTGTAGAGCTTAAGCTGAGGGTCATTCGATTTTATAGCAAGTACCCAAGTCCTGTGTGACTGTACAGTGTAGCCAAGTACAGAGCAACTGTGCAGACTGTATTTTTGTGCTACCTAAGCTTTCCTGCAAGAAGGTCTAGGGGAAATCCAGACGTCTGCCTCTCCTTCTGAAGTTATGCAGACAGGTTAAGACACTTAAAATGAGGAAGCTACCTTGGGGAACCCCAGCTTGAGGCTCTCAGAGCCTTAATGAGTTTTTCAGTCTGCACTGACAGTAGAAATATCTCTTACCATTTTAAAGAGCTAGTTAAAGGCCTTCTTCTGAGCTGGAGGACCAGTTACCGTCTCCCTTCCTTGGGAGGCCTACAGGGGTAAAGGCCAGCATCTCCTGAGAAGTTCTGAAACCAGGGAACTGGATTACACTGGAGACCTGAGAGTCCCCTCCCATAGTTTAGAGAGATCTAGAGAGAGGAAGAGTTAGATCCTCTCCCCCAAAGAGGGGGCACACAGCACCCAATGGGGTTCACCTGGCCACTAGGGCGTTTCATTACACACTGGCAGACAAAATGATTAATAAGGTCATCAGTACTTTACCTGTTCCCAAGAAAACATTCGTATTTTTCCACCAAATCAGTTCCCCATTCTTGAGGCCTCCTAATGCCACTCAAAGATGCCAGCCAAACCCCAGCATCAGTGAGCACAGAGTTTTCAAGCAGTACTATAATAAATGATTTATGACTAGCAGCTTCTCCAAGAGAGTTAAAAAAAGTAAAATCACAGACTATCCATGAATAAACTTGAAGCATCTGGAGGGACAACTTCCACTCACTGCGGCATCCATTCACCACCTTTCCAGAAAGAAAACACAAGGGTACAAGAGACTTAGGAAGTTTGATGGTAAAGAGAAACTGAATGGGAGATGTTGTGGTCATCCCTCTGGGGAATTCACTACTTCGGGGCACCATTTGATCTCAGAGACATTCGGAGTTAAGACCCTTGCTTTATAAATGAGATCCAGGCAAATCTAAGTGCTTATTTTAAAAACATCCTTTTCTAGTTGTTCAAAAGAGTACAAACTTAGGCCGTCATAAAACGTGCCTGGAAACTATTAATGTATCAATGGTCTTAAATGGAAACATTTCCTGTAAATACACAAGATCCAACATATGTTAACTAAAAGTAGCTTTTTTCCAGAGGATTTCATACTTTGTAACCATTAAGTAGCTACTATACCTTTGGTAAAATTAAACCCTTGACTTACAAATACGACTTTACATTAAAGAAAAACTTAAAAGCTTTATCTAAAATCTTTAGATTATTGCTAAATAAAAATTACTATATGGACTTCATTTGTCACTAACAAGTTTTAAAAGCCCCGCCGATTCAAGAATATTTTGAAGAAATAGTTTACTTTCTTCCCATTTTTTAAATTCTCCAGATTGTGAGGTTTCCCTCCTCCTATGAAAATTTTTTGAAAACCATATACACAAAAACAATAAATGGGATAAAACAGTATGTAGATTCTTTAATTTTACAAGATATAGCCTTGATTAAAATCATATTTCTATTTCAAATACTTTTATCTAATTGAAATTGCAGAACAACTCCACACCTGTGTATATAAATTTCTTTGCCAAATCCAGTTTTATCTAAGGGTGGTATAATTTCATTTTTGTGGTGTTATATTTATGTTTCTACCTTAGATAACCTTTTTCAGGTGTAAGATTTTGAAGTTGGTGCTTACTTTTTTTTTTTTTTAACTCATTTGGGCAGTTTAATAAAATTCGTTTAAGACCATTCATTTCAGATATGTTTAAGTGACTTGGAAATATTACAGAACAGAAATAAGATTTTCAATAGGGATTACAGATGAGGTAGGTTTATTTACTGCATGAGTTTTCTAGGTGTGCCATTAAAAAAGGGCCACCACAGACCGGGTCACTTAAACACAGAAATTTATTTTCTCAGGAATCTGGAGACTAGAAGTTGGAGATGAAGGTTTCAGTAGGATTGTTTACTTCCAAGGCCTCTTTCCTTGGCTCATACATGGCTGCCTTCTCTCTGGGTCTCCACAAGGCCTTTCCTCTGTGCATATCTTTGCCCAAATTTCCTGTTCTTATAAGGACATCGGTCATATTGGGTTGGCCCATCCTAATGACTTTATTTTAAGGTAGTTATGTCTTTACAGATCTTATCTCCAAGTACAGTCATATTCTACTTCAAAATATAAATTTGGGAGGACATAATTCAGACCACAACACTTGTCTTAAATGAACTGTACATATTCTTAATTTACTGGCCACTGTTGGAATACCTCACACTTGTTAAAAGGGAAGTTCAAGGTGTACTACAATAATATTCTGCATATAAGAATTATGCCTGGGGCGCCTGGGTAGCGCAGTCGTTAAGCGTCTGCCTTCGGCTCAGGGCGTGATCCCGGCTTTCCGGGATCTAGTCCCACATTGGGCTCCTTAGTTGGGAGCCTGCTTCTTCCTCTCCCACTCCCCTGCTGTGTTCCCTCTCTGGCTGTCTATCTCTCTGTCAAATAAATAAATAAATAAATAAATAAAGAATTATGCCTGTAAATAAAAAGAAAATATATGAGGGCACCTGAGTGGCTCAGTCGGTTAAGCGGTTAAGCGTCTGCCTTTGGCTCAGGTCATGATCTCAGAGTCCTGGGATCCAGCTCTGCATTAAGCCCTGGATAGCAGGGAGTATACTTCTCCCTCTGCCTCTGCCCCTCCCCCCCACTCTGATCTCTCTCTCCCAAATAAATTTTTTAAAAAGTCTTAAAAAAAAAAATTTGAGCAGGCCAACCATTTATAAGATCAGGCGTTAAAATCGAACTGTTTGGTAAATATCTTGGTCCCAAGAAGTATATTTTTGTCAAATATTTTATTTACTTTTTCATAATTATAAAGATGATACAATGAAAATATGCAGTCTTTATGAGTCCCCTAAATCAGTAAAAATGACCCAATCTCATTTCTCAGAGGTTGTCCTTGTAACTATATTACTGAACACTGTGATATCATCTCTCCATACACACACACACACACACACACACAAAGATACATATACTTAAGTTAATATAGATGGAATTGTCCTATACAGTTGTTTTCAATATTGCTTTTTTAAATTAAACAATATGCTATTGAAATATCCTTCCATGCCAGTGAATATTGCTAGGACGCATTCTTTTTCATGGCAACATAGAGTTCCATTATATGAATGGATAATGATTTTGACCCATTCTTTATTAATGGACACTTAAGTCACTAGTAATTTCTTCACCAATTGTTTCCAATGTTGTGATGGTTTGTGTGTGTGTGTGTGTATTTGTATTTGGTGCACTTAAGATAAATTCTTAGAAGTGGGATTTTATATTTGATATCTAGTTTCAGGCGCTGTCCAGAAATTGTACAAATTTATACCCCATGAATAATGTATAAGTACCCATTTACCCACATTCTTGCAAATATAGGATATCATCAGTCTTTAAATCTTTGCCAGACTGAGTTCAAATGTTATAATTCATATTTGCTTCATTTGCATTTCTTTGATTACTACTGAAACTCTCCACTTATATTTTACCAAAAAATGTTAATTTTTATCATATTGGGTTTTTTTAAATGTCATTTTTAAACCATCACAGAAAAAATAAGCAATACCAAGATCATAAAGTACTTTGGGTATCTGGATATAACCTGCCCACTTATCTATCCTTCCTTTACAGTGAAACTCACCAATTTCATCCACATTATAAATGGTGGTAACCTACCACCTGATGCTAGGAAATGAATCAACCCATCGGATTCTGTCTGCCTGCTCTTTTAACCAGGATATCCCAAAAAGCAGTTGGCAGTCAAGCTGAATGTTGAAGGATCACATGAGGCAGGTCTTGATTATTATCTCTCACAACCATGTATAATTTTAAATTAGAACAGAATGGAGAAGATTCAGTTTCATAGTAGCAGAAGAAAGTCTTGTTTAAGAAATTAACAGGAAATTAAGTAGTAGTTTCAAAATTTTGGCTATATCTTCAAGTAGCCATAGGGACAGTTGTGAAGAGGTATGTGACTCGATGAGTCCATCTCTGATTCTTGGTTGGCTGGGAGAAGAGTAAATGAAAATGGGTAGAGGGAAGAATGGATAAAATAAATTAACAACAGGTGTGTAATAATGTAGTTCACTGACTTTATGTGGGCTGGAGGGCTTGGCAAACTATGGGGTGGTTAGGAAAATGTTTCTCTTCTTCCTTATCAATTTAGTTAAGGATTGCAAACTTGAATACCTGGAAGGGCTAAGTAAAGAGTGTAAATGTGGGGAAGAGGCAAGAGTTTGTCCCACCTTAAAAACATTCAGGTTTAGAATTTTTTTATACATGATGCTAGCCAAATGATCATAACCATAGACCTAATTCCATTTAGAAATTGCCACAGTGACACCTGCCTCAGGCTCTAGTAATATTGAGAATTGGTGTTCATCCTGGTCCCAAGCTACCGTCTGAGTTCGCATAAAACTTTTCATACCTGTTATCACTTATCTCACCATTGTGTTCACCCAAAATTCACTTTTAAAATCCTAACCCTCAGTATCTCAGAATATAACTGTATTTGGAGATAAGGTCTTTAAGAGGTGATTGAGTTCCAATGAGGCCTTTAGGGTGAGCCCTAACCCAATCTGACTGGTATCCTTAGAGGACATTCAGACACACAAAGACACACCAAGGCTGGGTGCATGCAGAGGAGAGACCATGTGTGAACACAGGAGAAAAGTGGCTATCTACAAAACAAGAAAAGAGGTCCCAGGAGAACCTAAACCTGCTGATACCTTGATCTTGGACTTCCAGTCTCCAGAACTGTGAGAAAATATGTTTCTCCTGTTTAAGCCCAGAATGTGGTATTTTCTTATGGCCGCCCTAGCAAACTAAGACAGTCATTATGTATTTACGTGTCAGTGTCATCAAATAGATGGAACTTCCTCCAGAGTAAAAGCTGACTCTTACTCAGTATGCCTTCTGCTAACTACAGTGGTGACACATGACAGTAGTTACTCAACAGTTAACGTATTGAGTGAAAGAAGGAGCGAATTTCCTACAAATGGTATAAACGTTCCAACTTGGAAGTCATGGAAGTGTTTTGTGCATCCCCCTTTGCAACTAAGAGAGGGACCATGAAGCAACTTATTAGTGAACAGGCAGAGACCAAAAGCCCAGGACACTTCAGGAAGATTTCTACTCAAGTCGATAGCCACCAGCAGCCAAATAAATGGTGCGAGGGGGCAAATTGAGTCCCTCTTGCCATTCTGAGAGACAGCTGCTAGGGGAAATGCAGCAATAACTTTCAGGCCTCCTCTTGTCAGCCTTGACCCCCGACATACCTGGAACAGTGCTTCCTCCCTAATGGGGCAGGAGGCCACGTCCCTTCCCTCCCACCATTGTAGGCAACAAAAGGTCAGCATCCTCTTGGGGCCCATGAGAGGGAATGGCCTGAGTTTAAGCACCCCACCATTCCCTGCAGATGATGAAATGGAGTACACCAAGGCACAAAACTGATGCTGTAGGCCGTGGCCATTGATCTACGCTTGTGCAATTACCAAGACTCTAGGCCATATTTTCCCAATTTGTTGAGAACTATATCATGTGGGAAGGAATTAAAAGGTTTACTAAGGTCAACACAAACATAATTTATTGCTTCCCCTCAGTCAACCAAGCTCACCTACTTAGGTCTGTGACTAGTTAGCTAAGTTGGTTATAGCATTGTCTGCTCAGGGGCAAGGTCAAGGTATCAGTTTACAAAATCAGTTACTTTCCCTCTGTGGTACAGTCACAGCAGACTGCCATAATAATTCAGTACGATTTTGTCCCGTGAGGAACCTGGAAACAAAAATCTATGTGGAAAAGCAGTGCAAGTCAAGGACACTGGTGGAAAATGGCCTCAAAGTCCATGTGGGATACAGCAGGTCAGAAACTTCTGAAGGGATCCAATTCTCAACTTTGAAGGTCTAGTCCAAATTTCACTTGCTCTATGAAAGCTTATATTTAAGACAATTTGTGATAGACTTGAGTCATTCCACACATTAGATTGGTGAGCTGATTAATTTTCTTTTTAAAAATACATTTATTATTTTATTTAGGCATCTTAGTCAGTGAACTCTGAATTCTTCAGAATGTTGCTTTCACACTTTGTGGAGACTTCACCCAATTCTTCTTTGACCCTCGGGTGTTAATCATCAGAACCTAAAAATCTGAATACTGCCAGATCAATTATCTAAGCTTTCACAGGTTCCTCTTGCCAGTTGAGTTTTCTGCCCTCATATATATCATCTGCTCTGGTTTCCTGCTTGCACCTGATCAAATATAAAATATAAAGCTAAACTCAAACTGTTTTCTACTATGAATTGGCTTTTTCATCAAATCAAATCCCATCACAGTTTTTCTTCTTAGTTTGATTTTTTCCCCTGTCAGGCTGTTCCAAATTCACCCCCGACACATCCCACCCTGTCTTCACAGGCTTCCTTGGTAACCTAGCCTAATTCTCATTTTGAGGCATTTCAGTCTTTGTGCACAAAATCATCCTTTCATTTTGAATATCATAAATATTATAGATTAATGTACAACAAAATGCATTCTTAGATTCGTGACTTTGTAAATGGATGGCACAAGATTTTCTGTAACATCTTCGTATTTCCCTGGGCGAACAGACCAGGTACAGTTTTCTATTGAAAATGCAATTTAAAGAGGAGAATAATTTGCACACCTGAGAAAAGGATAGAAAACTATCAAATTATTTAAACCAAATGTAAGCAGAATTTAAAGTCAGCACAAAATCTGTAATATCTGTGGTCTCCAGGACCTGAGTAACTTTCCTTATTTTGCAGCTCTGCTACTAGTGCCTTTACCCTTATGAAACACTTATGAATGAATGCGCTGGAACTGCTGAGTTAAGCATCTGTTACAGGAAAATTACAGTGTAACAGTAAGGATATTCTAACCATCTCCTTTAATAATAAAAAAGGATCATTCTTAAATATTAAAAAAAATTACTCTAAATTAAATAGGAGGATGACACCTTGTCTGGGAATAATTTTCCCTAGAACACCAGACATGCTGCTCCATACATAGCTGAGAACCATGCTAACCTTAGGTCCCATATGCACACCTAGAATGCAGGTTCATAAGCTATGGAAGTATACATCAGTTAGCAATTTATTCCCATGTTACTTTGTATTTTTTAAAATTTTATTTATTTATTTGACAGAGAGAGAGAGAGCACAAGGAAGAGGAGAGGCAGGCAGACAGAGAGGGAGAAGCAGGCTCCCCACTGAGCAGGGAGCCTGATGTGGGGCTGGATCCCAGGACCCTGGGATCATGACCTGAGCCCAAGGCAGACACTTAACTGACTGAGCCACCCAGGTGCCCTATATTCTCATGTTACGTTGTCTTTAAAATTATAGGTAATCTACTAAATAAAAACTATTTCTATATCTCATGCCATGTAGGTGAGCTAATGACATTACAAATATTGTGTGCGACTTATTTCAGTTGTGCAACTTTACATTAACCCTACTTATTTTCTGCCTCCAGTGTTTAAATACTCTCTCTAAAAGAAAGCACATGAACAATTATTTAGCCAGCTCTCTGATTATCATCTGAAATGACACATTTCGATTGATAGCACTTCAAACATATTTTTTTATGTCATGCTTTCGATTTTTTTAAAAGCCAAGATGAAAATTATATGTGAATATACATTGCTAGCCAGTCTGTTTCTTTAAACTTCGGTAAAAATTATTCCTAGATTGTAAAGTATGGTATGATGATATTTTACGTATATGAAGCCAGGTCAAATCTCAATTCTTCAGGTTTGTATGCTGTCAAAATATTCACTATACTCCAAATAAACCTGACTTGCACGATGAGAAAAGAATTTGCTCAAAACTGTCAAACGAATTAAAATGAATGTTCACAATGACAACATTTCTACCCAATCAGCTCTTTAAAAAAAAAAAAAAAGGTATCATTTTCCCAAACACGTTAACACACAGCCTTTTACAGAGTGCTTTTCTCCCATGAATCTGGACAAGTCGTCATAAGCATTAATTAATTCCCACTATCCTTATGACGCCCACTCTCAGTGCAAACTGTGAGGCTCGGCTTGGTGGCGCGTCGGACGCTGTGGATGCTATAATTACATAACAGCTCTCCTCGGCCCAGCGCTCATCCACAGAGCTCACGTATACACCAGCGGATCGTGGTACCTCAGATCAAACACTCTTGCCAAGCACTTTGGCATTCACTCCTTACTGGACTGGGACCCCAGAGCACCCTGTAAATATGGGGCCAGGTTTTTGCCCCTTAGCTAATCTTTGCATGGGAAAGATTTTGCTCTTGAAAGTTTAAAACAGTAGGTGTTTGTTAACTGTTGAAACCAACAGAACAGAGCTAATAAATTCAAGGTGTAGGGACTAGTGTCTTCCGTGTAATTTATGCCAAAGTACCCTATTTAATGCAAACACTTCAGAGTGCAGAGTAACCTTCTGCTTCTCCAAGGACTCAGAGCACAGCTAAGTAAGATAACTGAGAAACGCCTGGGGGAGCACAGGCTCAGACTTCCCCTGCAAGGCTGAGGAGGATCAGTTGGGCACTTTTCCATCAGGATATTTAAGTCTTGGGGCGCCTGGATAGCTCAGTCTTTAAGCGTCTGCCTTCGGCTCAGGGTGTGATCCTGGCGTTATGGGATCGAGCCCCGCATCGGGCTCCTCCGCTGGGAGCCTGCTTCTTCCTCTCCCACTCCCCCTGACTGTGTTCCCTCTCTCTCTGGCTGTCTCTCTCTCTGTCAAATAAATAAATAAATAAAATCTTTTAAAAAAAAAAAGGATATTTACGTTTTCTCTCTTTGACCTCAGGCAAATAAAGCATGTATAGAACTGGATTTCTCTCCTCAGTGAAAACAAACTCCAATCTCTCTCTCTCTCTCTCTCAGTCAACTTTTTAACTTTACAGAGAACAGACTGCAGCTAACATGAAATTTAATATGCTTTATTGCAGTGTCTTGTCTGGCTGTGTTTAGTGGGTGGGTGCACATTTTACATCAGCGCAATCAGAGGGCATATACGTTGTGTTCCTAATTTTTTTTTTTAAGATTTTATTTATTTATTTGACAGAGAGAGAGACAGCCAGCGAGAGAGGGAACACGATCAGGGGGAGTGGGAGAGGAAAAAGCAGGCTTCCCAGAGGAGCAGGGAGCCCGACGCGGGGCTTGATCCGAGGACCCTGGGATCACACCCTGGGCCGAAGGCAGACGCTTAACGACTGAGCCACCCAGGCGCCCCATATATGTTGTGTTCTGCTCCTCTCGTTTACTATTGCTTAATAAACAAGTCCAAGTATTGATGTAATTTACAGTATTGTCATGTTTAACAATTATAGATTGTTTCCAATCTTTGTAGTGTGGATATCAACCTATTGAAAACAATACTGTTTTCCTCTATAGATTATTTATATGCAATGTGTCCCTCAAAGTGTCAAAGAGTATAAACAATTTCATAGTTTAGATTGCAGTTTCCTTGGATGCCCCAGGGGGGAAAAAATGGATCCATTCAGGAAACATCAGCAATTGATGGGTGGGATTACATGAACTGTTTAGAGTAAACGGAGCTAGAATATAAAGTTGATGTGGTATTAATTTGCATTGTAACTGCTAGTGACATTGTGCATTTTTTTTCAAAGTGATAATTTAGCATTGGTATTTTCTCTGGCACAAAATAGTATTTCCAAAAATGTGAAATGTGATCTGCGAAATACTTTCTGCCTTCCTTCCCTCTCCCCACTCTATCTCTATTTCTAGATCTCTTTCCATCTCTCTACATAAAACTACATTGCATGGATTTTATGTGACAGATGCCTCATTTAGGGACAGGATGATTTAAGGAAGACAAGAGGGGCAAGGTTCTCACTCTCATGGAGCTTTCGTTGCAGTGAGAAGATGACACACACACACACAGAGAAAATTTCCTATAACTTTCAGTGAAGAGCACAGCCGGAATCCTGTGATTGAGCAGGCTGGAAGGAAGGAGCTGTTCGAGAAGAGCACATCACAGATGGCCTCACTGAGGAGACACTGGAGCCTGCAGGAACTGAACAAGAAGGCCAGCCTTGTGAAGACCTTGGGGCAGAAACTCTTAGCCGGAGGAGGGAACAGCAGACAGAAGAACATTCAAGGCAGGAATGAACGTATCTGGTGGTTAAACAACAGAAAGAAGAACTGTGTGTCTGGCATCTAGTTAACAAGAAGAAAAGAGGCCAGAAGTGTCCTCGGAGAGATGGGCAAAGGCCCAATCAGGCCAAAGCCTTATAGGGCTGAAAATATGTGGGACAAAGTGGGGGCCGGTACTATGGTTAAATAAGTTGAAGCATCACTGCTTGACCTAAGTTAAGCAGGTTTCTCCCTGTGAGACTTTCCAAGGGTTTTACAATGGAAACATTCATTGTAAATTTCCAAGAAGGTAACACAGTTCACAGGGTTTCCCAAGTATATTTGGTCACGGCATTCTTTTTTTCATAAAAAAAGCTCTTGAGACTATTTTTTTCAAGGAAAATCCTTTGGGGAACACGGGCTAAATACAGGAGCTGACAGTCTACTGCCTTCAGTCCAAATCCGCCTGCAGCCTATTACTGTAGTTTTTATATTTTTAGGCTTTTTTTTTTAATTGAAATTCAATTAGCCAACATATAGTATATCATTAGTTTCGAATGTAGAGTTCAGTAATATATTTTTAGTCTTTAACAATCAAAAGAAGAAGAAGAATATTTTATGACATGTGAAAATTAAATGAAATTCAAATTTCTGTGTTCATAAATAAAGTTTTATTGGGACACGGCCTCATGCAGTTGTTTACTATTCTCTGTGGCCGCTTTTGTGCAACAAAGCAGAGACTATGGTCCACAAAGCCTGAAACACTTACTACCCAGCCCTTTACAAGGAAAGCTTGCCAACCTCTGGTCTAAAGTGTCTGTTCAGTTACAGTTGCTTTGACTATAAATCTTCATATGGACTTTGGATTATAGCCATCATTTTTATATTTTATAGTAAATATTCATTAAGTACTTGTCCTAGTCATACTGGATTGTTTTGTCTTTTATACATATTACATTTTGTTATAAATCTTTTTAAAACCTCTGCATATCAAACCTAGTTCCTTTACCTTTAATGATACCCTCAATTTCTTAAATAGTCTGAATGTGTGTTTCTTTAATAGGTTGGGTAATAGGCAATTCAATTTTCCTATACCTAAAAACATGATTGCTTCTTTAATATGTTTAGACATATTATGTTTAATATGTTTCTAAAGATTGGTTTGACTTACACAGCTCTATTAAATCATCTTTGCAGGATACGCATTTAACCAAGTGGTATTTCTTAGTAATTCCTGTACCTACGTGTATATTGCTCCTAATTTGTCAGGTGTCTATCTCTAACAATATCTTAAATCTATTTCTGAGCTGTCTGCTTATTTCACTGATCCCTTTTTTCTGTTCATAATCTAATAACAAGAGCTTCTTATAGTTGTCATTTTATAACATTTTCATGTCTGCTAAGGCCAGTCTACTATTTTATGCTAAAACTTGAGGGACTAGTCTTCCTCATCCATTGACCCTTCTGAATATCTTTCAAGTGCCATACAATATGCTCAAGGAGATTTTAGCGTTGCAGTAAGTTAAGCTAGGGGACATTTTCAAGTTCATCATAACATAATTTTCCCACCAATGCTAGGCTTCTACTTACTCTCATATCTCTGCCTTTTAAGAAACAAACAAAAACAACAGCATCCCAGCATTACAATACAGGGATAAAATCAATTCTATATAAATTCATGTTTCTTTTAGGAGACATGTACTTTTCTGTTTAAAATTCTGGGTATTTATATTTAATTATGTATGCACAACCAGAGTACATTTTCACATTTCCTATTCTAGGGAAAACAGAAGCCCCGTCCGGACTCTCCCCACCCCCACCTAGTTACTCTCCTCTCTCCAGAGCCATGCTGCTCTTAGAGAAGCCTATAAACTCTGTCAATGTGTAGAGCCCTGCAGAAAAGACCACAGATCATTTTGTCCTGCTTGTCATTCTCTTCCTCTAGTATTTCTCTGAATTTACTGTTCCTATAGTAACCATGACTTGTCATACAACATCATTGATCTCAGGGAGATATGGCAAGATTTAGATTCTCCCACAAATGCTCAAAATGTAATAGTTTCAATTCAAAATCACAGTTTGGCTTCTAGCTGCAAATCTTTTATATATTTGTAATTGCCCCTTCTTATTGAGAGAGCTTGTTAAAAGCCTGGTTTCTTCCCTCAGATCCCTGCGACTGATTAAAAGAAGCCCCAGTAGATCTCATATAAATTTGAACCTCAGAGCCTTCAATCTTCTAGAACTCTGAAAAGTCCCTTGTACTTATGGTGGTGGGTCTCTAAGGTAGGGCATATTTGGTTAAAACTAATTATGAAGGCTGCAACCTCTTTGACATGGGCCACAGCAACTTCTTTCATGACACATCTCCAAAGGCAAGAGAAACAAAAGAAAAAATGAACTTGTGGGAGTTTATCAAGATAAAAAGCTTCTGCACAACCAATAAAACAGTCAAAAAAACTAAGAGGCAGCCCACGGAATGCAAAAAGATATTTGCAAATGACACTACAGATAAAAGACTGGTATCCAAGATCTACAAAGAACTTCTCAAACTCAATACATGTGAAAAATAATCAAATCAAAAAATGGGCAGAAGATATGAACAGACACTTTTCCAATGAAGACATACAAATGGCTAACAGATACATGAAAAAATGTTCAAAATCATTAGCCATCAGGGAAATTCAAATCAAAACCACCTTGAGATACCACCTTACACCAGTTAGAATGGCAAAAATTAACAAGGCAAGAAACAACAAATGTTGGAGAGGATGTGGAGAAAGGCGATCCCTCTTACACTGTTGCTGGGAATGCAAGTTGGTACAGCCACTTTGGAAAACAGTGTGGAGGTCCCTTAAAAAGTTAAAAATTGAGCTACCCTACAATCTAGCAATTGCACTACTGGGTATTTACCCCAAAGATACAGACGTACTGAAGAGAAGGGCCATATGCACCCCAATGTTCATAGCAGCATTGTCCACAATAGCTAAATTGTGGAAGGAGCAGAGATGCCCTTCAATAGATGACTGGATTAAGAAGACGTGGTCCATTTATACAATGGAATATTACTCAGCCATCAGAAAGAATGATTACACAACATTTGCAGCAACATGGACAGGACTGGAGGAGATTTATGCTAAGTGAAATAAGTCAAGCAGAGAAAGACAATTATCATATGGTTTCACTCATTTATGGAACATACGAAATAGGAAGATCGGTAGGAGAAGGAAGGGAAGAATGAAGGAGGGGTAAACAGAAGGGGGAACTAACCATGAGAGACTATGGACTCTAGGAAACAAACTGAGGGCTTCAGAGGGGAGGGGGGTGAGGGATTGGGATAGGCTGGTGATGGGTATTAAGGAGGGCACATATTGCACGGTGCACTGGGTGTTATATGCAAATAATGAATCATGGAACATTGCAGCAAAAACTGGGGATGTACTGTATGGTGACTAATATAAAATAAAAATAAAAATTATTTAAAAAATTTAAAAAAATAAAACTAATTATGAGCTCCTTCTGGAGAACCGTTAAGTAACAACCAAATAAACGATAACCTACACCTAGTGTAGGCCCTCAGAGACTATGATTTAACTGACTGTATGACTGAGTAGAACGAGCAGAATAACCAAGTGACAAACATAATATCAAGATAAATTTGTCTAACTCCCAAGCAGAGAGTCATCAATATATGAAAAACCTCTCCTTGATTTATCTGGGCTTTTTAAATTAAAAATAAAATGCAGTGTCTGTAAAGAGAGGAGGAGGGATGTGAGTGGGGTCTGTTTGCTTTCCTGAAGTTTCACCTGTAAGTCTACACTAACTGGCCAAACCAAACAAGGACACTCAGCAGACCTGTCCTCTCAACAACTATATGCTAAATCCTACAGCTCTTCCATCCGGAAAAACTGCTCAATCTCAAGATAGATAATGAGCAAAAGAGTCTGAGCTTTTGGAGTTTAGGGGAGGGGAAAGGTTGATCAAACCCACTTAGCACACTCCTGAGTTGTGAAAGACTGTGGGAAAAGTGACTTTCCTTGTTAAAGGTCCCCACCCCCTCCTATCCAACGAAATGGAATGCTTTGCTATGCAAATTATTAGTCTGATCTCAGAGGAAGTGAAGGACTCAGGATAGTAAAGGAACTCACCTTTTGGAGATAAATTAACTCTTTTAAGGTACCATTGAACAAATTACTTCTCCATGCTCTAAAAGTTCTCCTAGTGCCCTAAAACCTTAAAATCACCTGAGATTAGTTTGCTCCTTCAAGGGTCAGCCCTCCTAAAGAATGAGTGCCATTGGAAAAACATCTTTTGTCTGCCCTAGTTAAGGTACACAAAAGAAGCATGTGGAAATCACTCAGCAACTCCACATTTATGTTTGACCCCAACCAACTGGAATCTGAAGGTTCCAAGTGTCAAGGTCGGTTCTGAGTCTAGTAGCCTAACTGAATAGGTTTCCATTTGGTGATTTCTGTATTTAGATAATTCTGCCTCCCTGTCCCACCGCCCTCAGTTTCCAAGAAAACCAGTGCAGTAAGTGGGGCAAGAAAATGAGGGGCACACGTTGAGTCCAGTAGGAAACTGCTCAACCAATGACTTCTGAGTGTATGAGACAGCTCTTTCCCATGTCTTTCCTTCTCTGGGTCACAACTGATTTTCTCCAGAGAAGGAATATATTCCACAGATGACTAAATCAGGTGGGTACAAGTCCTCTAGCATAAAATTGTCTGAGACCTAGATGTCAGGTAACCCGAGGAGCATTCTGTTTAGTACTGGGACCACAACATTTGAGATGTAAAGAAATCAGTAAGAATCTTAATGAAATTTGGAAATTATAGCCAGGCTACTTAAAATTACCAGAGGATAACTGTGTCAGTTTTATACCCAGCTTGCTTTCACAAAGGAGGCAAGGTGATCCTTATTACCATGGACATAAACCATACATTTGAGATCTTAAATGTGTTAGAGTTATTAAATTTTCTGAAATTAAGAAAAACAGCAAAACTAAAAGCTGTATGAAAATATGCAAACATATGAACAAAAGCTGAAAAACAACACAGAAAAACATAAAAAGTTGTTTTAGGATGATGAGGCTCCAAGCAAATTTGCTTTCTTATAAATTCTTTAAAATATTTAAATACAGACTAGAAACAATAGAAGGAAGAAAGACATGGTTGCATTTAAGCAACCAGAATAAGATCTTACAATTGCACATTGAATACCTGCATCTGAACTTTCTGGAGGTGAAGTTAACACTTTGGGTTATATAGCTCTCACTGACCAATTACAAAGGGTTCATAAATCAGTTCTCGAAATATACTTTGGAATCCTAGGTGAATTCAAGGGATATTGGGTATGTCCTTAACCATACCTATTCTTATCCTTGAAAAACAGCACTATATTATTTTTCAGAATAATCAATATAAGTCTAAGCCAAATTGAATTCAATTAGAAAATTTCCCTCTCTTTCTCTCTCACTTTCATAAAGTGCATATATTTGGACTCTTCCCCTGGGTCCTACCCTAATAAAAACTGCTTTGAAAACCAAATGACAAGGATTAAAAATTAAATCAGCATAGAGCTTAAGCTAAACAGAGTCATACATTTTCTCGACTGAATCAAGGGCAACTATGTGCAGGATGGAGTCAGTTGCTGGTACCAGAGGGACAGAGAAACAATGTCAGGAGTGAAGAATAGAATCCAGTATTTAAAACTCTCAGTCAGTATGCTGTGGGTCCTTAGGAAAATTATCTGCTGGCCATGGATTCAGTTAATAAAACTAAAAAAAAAAAAAAAACCATATTGCTGAGGTACTGACAATGAAACTAGAGTCTACTTGCAAAATCAGAATCTATTTGCACCCTGGCAAAAGGGGATTCAAGGACTTATGGGGGGTGGGGCTTGTCATTTTTAAATATTTCTGTTAGAAACCAGGTTATAAAAGTTCAAGAGAGATCAATGAGATCTTTTCTTCAGAAACTGTGGCGAAACCAACTGAAACCCGGGCTTAAGAAATTCTCATTAGTAACAAAACTCAGCAAATTATTGTTCCATCTTGTCTTCTTTTCCTCAAATTTCACATTTTTGAAGTAAACATTTCTATAGTAATGAATCCTATAGTATTATATTTTCTGAATAGTTCTGAACAATATAACAGCAATTACATTTTCACTCAGGGCTCTCGGAGACTATTTTGAAGAGAGAGAAAAAAGCAGAGACAATTGGAACTTGATTCAGTTGATACCTTAGGTAAAGTGATTTACGAATTCTAATTCAAGCGGCTTCCTCAGTGAGCAAATACTCCGATTTCTTTTTCTAGGATGGACTAAATGTTGCATACCTTGAGTTTTCTTATTTATTTTTCAAATTTTCCAGTTTTTAAAAAAATATGGGAGCACTTGACAATTTTTCCTAAAACTAGCCACTTTGCTTCACGGACGACCACTGCAGTTTTGATTCGTGTATTTATTCTGCCACTAAGTGTTGAAAACATGGGGAAATGGGGCCACGGGGGCCCCATTTGTAACCACTCTGAATGTATTTCCAGTTTTCAGAATGGTGCTAGTCTATCTCAAATAATATGCCTGGATAATTCTGCATCAATTCTGCTTTGGCAGCCCACCAGTTATCCTGAATTCCTCCAGGGCATACAAGTAACTTTCTGATTTCTCAGGTAATGGAAGGTCACCAACGTTGCTTTTGTATTATTCTTTTCACTCCAAAAAGAGAATGTGCGTACATTTTATACAACTTGCTGTGTCTTGAAGCAAAAGTATCACTGAGCACAAAGTGTTTGGAGACTTGGGCCTCAAGCTTTATTTTCCGTGATTCAGCCTAGGGGTCACCATTTTGAGCTCTGGTCTTTGGGTGCTGGTGGGTGAAGGTATGGGCATTGTGCGTCTCTGGGAGGCCCAGAGGCCCCTAGCAGGTCAGCTGAGGTGCGGTCAAGTATTATGGGCTTGGCCTCTCATTTCTGAAAGAAATCAGTCAACCCATTCTTGCACCCCCTGGGCCTCTTCTGTTCTCCTTCCCTACAATGGGGAGGTGTGGAGGCAATGCAGCAGGACCCCAGCGCCCTGTGCATTCCAAGGAGGATGAGAGGGCAGCTAGAGGGACAAGCCTGATGTCCGACCCTCTGTCAGTGGGTCTGTTCTCCACTCACCCACGCTCCCAGTTTGTCACTCCAAGATGGGGACCCACTATGAGCTATGTGCGAGCAGAGCCTCGCTCCCTCATTTCTGCTTTCCGCCCCCCACGGAAAACGCCCAAAGATCTCGACCCTTCCTACGCCCCTCCACCGGGTGAGCTTTCCCCCAGACTCCACCGCTCTGCACGGCCGCTTGACCCCATTTCGCGTTAAATGTGCCGCGCACCCGCCCTCAGGACCCGCGTGCACTAATGAGATCCGTCTTTGCAGAGCTTCACCTGAGCCCCGGGGCCCAGAATGCGGACGCGCGGGGCGGGTGGTCAGCTCGGGGTGTGGAGGGGTGCCGAACCTGAAATCTGCTGTCCGGCTAGGAGGAGGCTGCGAGCAGCCAGCCCGCGGCGCATCTCCCGCGCGGCCGCCGCGTGCACCGTCTAGTCCCCGGCGGGGAGGACGCCCCCTGGCGCCCCCGCCGCCCCCGCCGCCGCCGCGGGCCGGGGGAGCTCCGGGAGCAGGCGCGGCGGAGC
>NC_048237.1:29064994-29185802 GCF_002007445.2 Ailuropoda melanoleuca
GTCTATGAATTTGACTACTCTAGGTACTTCTCATAGTGGCATCATATAATAGTTGTCTTTCTGTCTCTAGCCGATTTCATTGAGTATGAGGTCTTCAAGGATTGTCCTTGCTGTAACATGTGTCCAAATTTCCTTCATTTTTTAAAAAAGATTTTATTTATCCATTTGTCAGAGAGAGAGCACACGCAGCAGGAGCGGCAGACAGAGGGAGAAGCAGACTCCCCACTGAGCAGGGAGCCTGACGCAGGGCTCCATCCCAGGACCCTGGGATCACAACCAGAGCCGAAGGCAAACGCTTAACTGACTGAGCCACCCAGGCGTCCCTGAATTTCCTTCTTTTTAAAGGCTGAATAATATTCCATTGTATGTGTATGTGTAGACCATATTTTGTCTATCCGTTCATCTCTTGGACATGTGGGCTGTTGCCACCTTTTGACTTTGTTAGAATTTTAAGTAATTTTTTTCACATGATAATAATCACAAACAGGTAACGTGAGCAAATTTGGAATCATCTTGCTGGTGCCTCACAAGTGAATGCTCTGGGATGACCAAGCCTGCTTCTGCCTCTCCACAGTCTGTGATCCACATGGGACAGCCTCCTCGTACTTCACATGTAAAACCACTGAGGCGAACTTGAGTCATCACAAGGCACATAGTAATATAGGCATACAGTGCTCAAAAGAACCTTTGTCCTAACGGTCTGTATTCTGTTTATAATATGCGCTGATGTGTTAGGCGGCCCCGTCTTTGTATATAATTATCAGCACCAGTTTGTTACCCACATATAGTAGCAAATAATCCAAAAAGAATATTTCTAGTCCCAATTCCAACAATGCTTGAACCAGACACCCATTTGATGCAGATTTCAATGCATTGTGATGCTAATCTCACTTTCCATTGCAGAAGATACCTTCACACAATTAACTAATGCCTCATTCAAACTGGCATTTGAAAATTTTATTTTCAGCCACTCTTAGATTAACATGAAGTCTGACTTTCCTAAACTCACAATGCCTTGAAGTTTCTAATCTTTTTCCTACGATTCACTTGCATGTACAGAAAATCTCAGAACTAGCATCACTAAAGTAAAAAATACAAATTAAACGCAGGACTGGATCTCAGGTTTGTGCTTCTACTACGAATCAAGGATTTGGATTGAGTAAAACGACACCATCCACTCTATTTGATTGATGTTGTTATTTTGAACAGTATTTGTTCCGTTATGCATCAGAATATATGTCCAACTTCACGCGTGTGGAGAGCGCAATAAAAAAACGATGTGAGTCAACACCAGGAATGCACAAAGACAGTGTTGTCCCTTTAAAAGAGGTCTGTACATTTCTCAAGTTTGAGAGGCAGGAGTCTCGAGCCCTATTCCTGGAATGCTCCCCTTCTGCTCCCCTTCATGTAAGAAGCAGTGGGGCAGGTCAAACCAATTAAGTGTTCCTAAAAACAGAGCTCACCAAATACCACGGCTGCAGAATGGCTGCAGAATACCCACCACCAAGAGCCAGCCAGCAGCTTAGAGTGGGGCACGGAGAGGAATGACCCCGGGGGACACCAAGTGAAAAGCTCAGATTTCACTTCCCTTACTTAGCACTTTCCTTTCAAGCTGCGACCTCTATCGAGGCCATTGAGAACAACATCTCTTCACTCCTCCCAGGAGGGAGCACTCTCTCCTCCAGCCTCTGGGCCAGATTGCAGCCAAATGATCCTTCAGGCACTCCCGTGGGATAGGCAGACATTTGCCCTGAGATCTCTAATACCATTTGACCTTCTTTATGCTGAAGTAAACACACCACCTGTCACCTCGGAAAACTCAGCCTTAGAGCCAACCACATCTGGAATCAGCCTATAAACGTAGTCCTGAGATTAATGTTGAACAAGAAGAAAGGCTAAGGTATTCTGCCACCGATTTCCACTTACTGACAATTTCCACTCAGCAGCAATGTTTGGCTTCCACATATGGACTCCCCAACACCTCCCCGTCAGCAGCACTGTGCTCAGAGTGTCCAAAAACAAGCTTCCGAACACCTTGAAATACATTTTAGCTTCGGCTGAATCGCCAGCAGGTGGTTTTTCGCTTCGGCCCTCAGCGGGCAGAATCAGAAGCGACAGAGGGAGTCCCCACGCGGCGCAGGGTGACGAGGCTTGCTCACACGACTGCCCCAGGCACACCTGGGGACTCTCCAGTGTTCACCTGTCGTCATTACGGGGCCATACGCTGAAATCCTAGCAACTCATAAATGCACGGGAAATGTTCAGAGAGGCCATCTACCCCAAAGATGACACTTCCGAGAAGCGGAAAGGAGAAAGCGAAGCATGAAGATGCCCCGTCTTGAAGCTCACTCAGGTACGCCTACGTGTGATGAAAGGCTAAGCAATGCCGCAGAAAGTCCCCATGTCACAAACATGATCTCCCCGTGAACACACGGACGTGAGCCTTGCGTGCCCTGAGTCTTGAGCTCAAGACGTGGCTCACCCGTAACCCTGGTTACACCTCGAGCAGCTCGACCCTCGGCAGAACCGAGGCGCCCCGCTGAGAACGAGGACGACTCCTTCCCTGTAAACGAGATGTATCTCCTTTCACACCTCGGCACAACTGGGTAGGCTTCAGAGCTGCACATGCTGGCTTCCTGAGACGGGGCCTCTTAGTCACAGCTCCTGCGGTGTGTGCCAGGATTTCGCGGCACAATGCGATCGTATCACAAACATCCTGGCGCTCCTCACTTTACCTCTGAAACCAATTTTGGTGACGGACTGACGCTGCTTTCTTTGCAGCCTTATCAGCCTCTTCTCCCCTTCCGATTGTGGATCTGATCTCCCGCCCAGCATTCCTGTGTTTAGACTGCCTGGCTAAGGGCATTTCCCCTCGCTGCTTAACAAACAGGTTTCCGCAGGCTTCAGATTTGTTTTCTGTTTGTTTCCAACACAAGGCTGAGTGCCCCGCTTTCTGGGAAGTTTCTAGTTGTTTCAGGGAGTTCCTAGTTGTTTCAGGGAGTTCAGCTTCCCGTTTTTCAAGGTGAGTGCCCTGAAGTGAACAGGGGATCGGCTGAATCATAAAAACAATTCTGCCTCCCTTGAGAAAATGGCTTTCAAAGAAACTCTTATTGTGTGCCTGTATATTTGATAAGAGTGAACAGGAAAGAAAACAGAAGTCCTCCAAATCTTCTTCATGCCATTTTTCATGGTCTGGCCACAACTTTGATCCAGCAAAAGTAATGTTGCTTAGTCTTCTCTTAATTGGCTCTCACTCATGCACACTTTTCACTAACAACTATTAGAACTTCACTCTTACCTCAGTACCTGTAACCGAACATGAGAGAGTACTCCACAGCCCTCTTATTCTTTCCCTTTGGGCTTTACTCTTACACATGGGATTTAAATGCATGAACACGTATTCCTACACACCTCCCAAAGCCAGCTTCGCTTTATCGTCTTCCTCCAAGAAGTGGAACACTGTATCCCATAAACAGGGCTGGTAAGGGCATATCTGAGCCAACCTTTTCTTTGGCTGCCTTTCAAAAAGTTGTTTAAAACAAGATATGTTCTTGAACTGGAAAAAGGAATTACACATGATAACCTTGGAAAGCAGATACTTGCTTTGCCCAACAAATATTATTGCCCAACGCCGTGACTTAGCATGGAGTGTTGTCTTCAATTACAGGCCAGAGTCATGCCACCAAAACAACTAAATTGAGAAGAAATTAATTTCGGTGGGACATGCCCATATTGAAAAGTTATTCTGATTATAAACTTGGTATAATTAAACACTTACCAGATATGGGATCGTTCTGAAAAGGATAATGAAAACCTATGTTCTATGAAGTAACAAGTGATTCCATTATTGGTCCTTAACCTCACCAACCGAATTCTAACAGTACCACCTGCTCTGGGAATCACCTTTCCGGTCTTAATGAATGAATTGTCCCGAGTCACTCACACCGTTCCTCCCTCCCCAGAACAATGACCATATTTGTAAGAGGGCAGCCTGTGCAATTGAAACATGTCTTTTTCTCTAGGTGGAGTTAACTACAACCATTAACCCCTGACGCCAGAACACCAGATTTACCTAACTAAATCAACCCAAACAGATCCCAACCCACTCCCCTTAACAAGCAGATGAAACATACTTTTTTTTCACAACCTATTAAAACAGACACATAAGCAAGCCCACATTCAAGCCAGTGGGCAAAACTACAGTCCCGGCCTCAATGGAATGGGTCCACAGATACACTGTCTAATAAAAAGTAACAACATGACCCAAAGAACACATACTTCTTTTGTTTACTTTGCAGTTTGCTCCTTCAGTGAGAAGAAAGCTTGCAAAGAATTTTTGAACTGAGGTTTTTTTTGTTGTTTTTTTTTTAAGCTAACTGCAAGGCTGCCAAATGCTGTTATTGCAGAATTCTTCTACGAGTATGGTGTCAGTGTTACCGTGGAATCTAGAAGGGATGGATTCTGTTAACTGCCCCCTCAAGTACTCCCACCATAACCAGATGTTAAGATAATGATCAGCACATCTTGTTCTCCAGGGCATGAGCCCCACCAAAATCAGCAAGGGATTTCTCCCTCTTTCGAACGTATTCAAATAGCATGATCAGAAGGGGCTCCCTGGTTTCCGGGGCTATTATAGACTCATGCTTCCCCACAGTGAGAAGTAACTGGGGTCTAAGTCTACAACGAAAACTTAACTCCAAGGAATCTCCTTCCTTAAAAGTGACCTTCCCATTAAAATTGCTTCTTGCCCCACACCACAGGTGCTTGCTGCGTATTTTCTGAGCCAGCCATCGCCACAGACTCACCCTCTAACTGAAGCAAAACTCCTGATTGCCTTGCACCCAAGTTCCCCACCTGCAATGTGGAGCGATGGTAACCATTCCCAACTTTCAGGAATAAGGAAGAATTGCAGGCTGCCCTTTCTGTGACATAGTCATTATTTCAGTAATAAGGAGTCCTCTCTTACTTTCATGTTCATAACTCATGAAACTCAAAATGTATAGCATACTTGGGATTAGTAAATTCCCCCAACACCTTTGCTGACTCACAGTATAATTGTTCCACATAACCATTTGTTTATACAGAAGAGAAGTTACTTACTCTGTGACATACAATGAATCTATAGGGGGGGAAAAAACCTTAAAATATCTTTACCATTTTCTTCTGTCCTCCTTTCAAAGTGTGAAATACCCAATGAATGGAACGGGCAAACACTAATTCCAGTGTTAGTCCTCTCCCCTATGAGTCTTCTTTAAGGAAGTTTTTTTATAAGGAAAGAAATTCCTGAAGCATGATTTGTATGCAGTGAGAATCAAATCTCAACTCCAAAACTAAAAATCTGCCTAATAGCCAAAAATTAAATTCATCATTTTTACTTTTTTAAAAAAAGACCTGCAAAATTGCTCTTCCCCTTCCCTTAACAAATTCAGTACCCAATGCTTCCCTATAAATAGTTGTCAATAAACACAACTGCTGCAAATGTATTCAGTAAATGTTAAGGTCAAAGGCCTTCACTGTTTATTGCCTTGTAAACTCAAAGACAAGTGAATTTATTGCTTGAATGAGTTTCAGGGTATTGGCCTTCATAAAAGTTCTGAATCCCAGGTACAAAATGCTCCATCAACTCACACCAAAGCTATTCTGCACAGAACTTAGAGACCGCCCACCATTGGATTCATAATTCAAACACGTCTTGGAAAGTGTATTGTTTGCCATGTTGCATAGATCCCCATGGATTAGTGCTGAACCGTGCCTGTCATTATTACAAGAACTTGCTTCAACCAAACTATAAATTGCTGCTGCTTCTAAAACAATATCGCGTATTAGCCTGCTACTGTAAACTCTCCAAAACATAATAAGAAAGATGTCAGGAATGGAAGAGTTTAAAATTTTTCTCTCATCTTATGTGAATAAGGAGGATACCTATAATCTCCTTGATATAAAATATGCCAAATTTAAAAGAAAAGGATAATATTCATATCAGATTGTACAGGAGTATATCGACTACTTCAGATAATTTGTATATAATTTGAGACCTAATTTTTCTAATTGTTCTGTCATTTGGCAGCTTTACTTATAAATACTTATGCCTAGCAGAAGTAGCAAAAGGAGAGGTCATAGGACAATTATTAACTGTCATTGCTTTTAGAAATCCCCATAAGGGTTATGAGAGAAGTTCACATTTATTGCTTTAAAATAACTGAATAATTACTTGTACATTTCACTGGCCTGTGTTAATATTTTCTTATGATATAGATATTTCAATGTTTAATTTATTTGTATAAATAAATCTAGACTCTGGGCTCCAGGACCGTTGGGCCTTACTATCTTGAGTGAGGACCAAAGCAATATAATACACAAAGGCTATGGTGTTAATACCAGAAATGCAATATTCATCATGAAGTTTAAAAGAAAATATCAAACTCAAACCATCGGTGGTAAAATAAAATTATCCTAGACTTCCGATACTCTTTCTGCCATGATGGCTATAGTCTCCAAGGAGTGTTGCTGAAATCATACCTCCTACAAACCTGAATTAAAATAACAATAAATATCTTCCAACTGCCAAAATGTAGAGTATTTTTAAATGTCACACATGCACTAATCCCACTACAAAATTCAGGTTGGGCTTAATGTTGGATTATGTCATTTTTTGACATTACCCAGGGAAGCGGTGAATTCTTAATCTATTTTCTTTCATGTGAAATACTGGATTATATCACTTCAGTCCTTAACAAATTCCTTTTATCCTGACAAACATTAAACCATTTTCCAATTTTCTCCAAAGCATGGTCATAAGCAAGAGTTTCTTCTCTGTGTAAGATCATAATAGCATAATTGGAAGATATTAAGGTACACTCTTTTTAGCAAATTAGCTGTATGACACTTAAACATATGATGATGACTTATAAACTGTTCTATGCAAAAAAAGAAATGGATTCTTTTAGAAATATTTATTAAATATCTACCCTGAGAATATCTGCTACCGAAACGATGAAGACTGAAATGACTAATTGAGAGACCTCCAGGGTGGGGAGTCTGGTGCGCAAACACATGATTACATGGCAACAAAGAGATACTTAAATGACTGGAGAGTTTAGAGGTGGGAAGGCAAGGCAGAAAGTGATAACTCTGCCTATACATCCTTTTTTTAAAAGCACTTAAACCTCATCTCCCCATGAAGTAGCCATATAATGAATTGAAATTAAAATTATTTTCATGCATTAAAAACTCTACTCAACGAGGACAAGATGAAAATAATATTCATGTCTACAAGACCAATTTACAAGACTGGAGTCACTATACAAGCTGGAAGGGATCATCTTTTAGAAGAATGCACCTCCTAGAAGGCAGCATGAAAATTCTACTACTCCTGTTACTCTTAAAAATGTTATATATGTCGAGCATTTATTCCAGAGATATGAAAACTAATGTTCACATAAAATCCGTATACAACTGTTCAAAGACGCTTTATTCATAATAATCCAAAACTGGAAGCAGCACAGATGTCCTTCAACAAGTGAAGAGTTAAACAAATTGTGGTTCATCAATACTATGGAATAGGACTGGAGATAGAAAGGAGGGAACTGTAGATAAACAGCTTGGATGAATCTCCAGGGAATTACACTGAGTGGAAAAAAAAAAAAAGGCAGTTACAAAAGTTTACACGCTGTATGATGCCATGTATATAAAAGCTTTTTGAAATGACAGCATTTTAGAAATGGAGAACAGATTAGTGGTTGCCAGGGACTAGGGAATTGGGGGAAGGGGGTGGCTCTAAAAAAGCAAGGTGAGGGATCCTGGTGGTGATGGAATTATCCAGTGTCTTGATTGTGGTGGTGGATATATGAGCCTGCATAAGTGATAAAACTGTATGGAATTAAATTCTGTACACACACACACACACACACACACCCCTGTACAAGTAAAACTTAGAAATTTAAACAAAATCAGTGGATTGTATCGATGTCAATATCCTGGCTGTGATATACACTAGGGTTTTACAAAATGTTACCCCTGGAGGAAACTGGGCTAAGGGTACACTGGATCTCTCTGTTATTTCTTTCAACTGCATGAGAATCAACAATTACCTCAGTAAAGATGTTCAAAAATTTTAAAAATTTAAATTTTAAGTTGCAGGTTTGTAATATATTATTAAATGGTATGGGCACAATGTGAGAAACTCCACTATCAAGCACCACGTCAACGTAAAAAGAAGAACACCAACTATGATCTCTCTGGTCTTCTCAAAACCACACCTTGCACGGAGCTGAATTATTCAAGGATGCAAAGATCCCACCTTACGGTACTTACAGACTGTGTCTGAATACCACTGGTAAATCTGACCCGGATTTTTAAGCAGCCTCCGAGGGACTAGTCTTCCTTGAGGAATCTTGCTGGAGGGCAGTGAGGACGGCGAATTTAATTTTCAATCCACTTTGATAGCCACTATAATACAAGAATCCTCATTAACTTATTTACTGCCTAGTACATTCTAGCTTTCAATTTTCAAAATGACACTAAACCTAAGATATTGCAGAACATAAAGGCATCAGTTGAACTAAAGTGGCCTGCATCTAGAAATATGTTAATTATCTGACGCTGAAACCATGGAAAGGATTAGAGGGGATTCAGGGAGGCAGTTTGTTGAAACCTTTCTTTGCGTCTGGTCCACGAGGGGGCCAAGCTCCTCACCGCATTCAGACGCTACCAAAGCACTCTTCTCTCTCTCTCCCTCTCTCTCATCCCCTCAGGCTCTTCGGGATCTAAGGCACTTTTGATAAAGATTGTCCGTATGATCAAGGCATTGATTATACCTGTGTCTTTCAGCACAGGTAGGAATGTATTTCAGATAAGACAATTCCGCTTTTGAAAAGTGATCCATAGTCTTTCAAGTAAAAAACGTTTCTACAGAAACACTCTTTAGAATAAAGCCTCCTAAGAAGCAGAAATCCTTTTAATGTATACAGGCCCCTATTCACCCTAAGTCCATGAAAAATCATGCTGTGCTGACCATTTATTGACATAACCAAAAAGAGGTATGTTTCTCTATGAACCAAGGGAGGAAAGATAGGACAAAAAAACACCGTGGATAAAAGGCTCCAATTCCAGCCTTACTATCATAGCCTGTAAGATGAAGGGGCCTTTGTTTATATGCAGTGTGTATGGGGAAGGCAAAAGCACAGTTTAGAACCAGAAGATGCCTAAGTGGGTCTAGGAGCATGACTCAATCTGAACTTATTTCCTGAGCATCAAAATGGAAATCATGATTCCTCTACCAAGTTTACCAGACTGTGCGGAAAATCCAGGGAGAAAAAATATACAAAGGCGTTACATTTTTAAAGCACTGTACAAAGATAAGGGATCATTATTAATAGTCTAAAGAGGAGATGTCTACAATTAAAAAGTCGATAGAATATTCCCTAACTTAAATCCCAAAGAGTGCTTCTAAATCAAAACCTTACCTGAATATTTGTTGATAAAAAGAAAAAAAATGCAGAAATTTATTTAATTGTTGAACCAATTTCTTTTGAGAACTCATGGTTGACCTAGAATTTTACCAGGTATATCAGGTGACAGAAAAAAGAAATTATCTAGGATAATCATGAAATAATTTGGTCTAAGGAAAATTAATAGTCAAAGTGAGATTTCTGAAAGGTTACCTGTATAAATTATTGATTAGGTTGCTTTTATCTGATTGTATGGAAATTCCACCATCTGCTTTTTTCTCTTAATGAAGCTGTGATATTGCAAGAGCTGGTGGTCCCATGGTACATCTGAGAAAAGTGGAGACCAAAGGGAATCAAGTCTCATCCCTTTAATCCACACAGGCTGACTTCACATAATGCCAGCGCACCCAATACCAGGAAATATCCAACACGGTGGTATGTCTATGGGCAGCCCAGGATCTTGGCCAGATTCAGAAAAGAGGCAGAGAGAAAAGCACTCCCTTGGGCTCATTTGGATTCCTTGCAAATTCAGCCCAAGTCTTCAGATCCACCCTTTGGCTCTGTTGAACACAGTGACTAGGCAACACTGCCTTCCAGTGGCAACAATAGGTTTTAAAAATCAAAAACCACAGAGTGTATGTAGTATTTTGCCTAGGTAGTACCTGTGTGCCCTTAGGCTCAAGGAAACACCAAAAGATTGTTTTCAAAGAGTTGATGTAGGCACTAATTAAAATTCCACTATTAGTAATACTCTTTCTTAGTACTTGTTGAAAAAATTCAAAGCACCTACCTCCCTTTTGTGGATGGGAATCCCACTCAAAGCAATTATGTTTTTCAAATAACGTCACAGGAGAACTCTGAACTGCCTTGAGTGCGGCAATCCTGTATCCCATCATCAAAAGCGTACTCAGTAACCAATGATTTCAGACATAGCAAAATCGAACCAGTGTTTTGCAAAGTGGTTGTTCAAAGCTGCTTATGAACTTATGAAAATTCCAGTTTTTTCCCTAATTAAAACCAGTCCACTCATTCCTTTCTTATGTTTCTCTTAAGCTCTCCAAGACGCCTAACATAGTATTAATGATATTCTTATCCTTGAGAAATAATTATTGGGTCACACTTTTTAAAAGCCTAATGCTAACTAGGAAACACCGCTCTCACTTTGTCTTAGCCCAAAAATACCTTCTCTAATTATCTTCGATTCTGAATCCCCCATTCCCACTGACCTGTCTGAAATCTCTCTGTGAGTTGATGAGATTTATCTTCTTTATTTTTATCTATGGCTTAATTGTCACCTTCCCCGTCTGTCTCATAGCAGGGCTTCTGTCTCTTGGAATCCACATCTCTAGTGCCAGCATTCTTTCTTCCTGAGCTGCTGTTGCCACGTAAACATCTCCAGAATTTGCGTTTCTAGGGAGTCTGAGCAATTATACCAAAAGAAACCAGGGCATTTCCCAAAAGGCCTGTCTGGTTGGGGGTAATGAGAATAGTGATGCCAACACTTAAAGGCCTCATATACCTGAAAGCATGTCTCGAAAGTTTTCTCACCAATAAACCCAACAACCTTGAGAGCTGAGCAGCCTCATGTCACACCAACTGGAGGGAACAACCAAGACAAACAGAAGTGTCCTAAATGTCTCAGAATTGGGGATTGATCAAAGGCAGTAAATCATTCTGTGGCATACTATGCAACCATTTAAAAAATGATTTGGATAAATGTTTACTGAGATCAAAAGATGGCAACAATATACCGTTAAGGAGACAAAAAACATGTTAACATACAACATGTTTTAGTTAAGAGTGGGGGAGCAGAGGCACCACCAATCTAAAGCTACCCCCCACGCTTCCTATAAGCCCTCCCTCACATCAGCTACTCCCAAATATAAAAATGTAAGTACAATCATTTCTTGGAGTTTTTTAAAGGCTTTTTAGACGAGTTCTCTAGTGGTAGGCTGTTCTCCAGGGGGAAAGATCTGATTTCTGGCAAATGCAATTGTCAATTTCCATGGTGTAAGTACTCGCAACATGATCAGCTCAGAACTACCAACTTGATGTTACTAAACGTGGTATTGGATAGAGATGGTACAAAAGGCTCCACACTCTCACAAACCCACACGAGCCAGCTCCAGCGCTCACTACCCAACCCCACCTGCAAACATAGTGTGATCTGTTGACCACTCTTACGGAGAATAAACAACGGAATGCATGCTTTAGGTGGCCTTTATTTTTCTTCTTGTAGATCTTTATTTTCTACTTTTTCAACAAAGACTATGTGGTTCCTGTGTTGTTTTTTACTTAAGTTTAAAAAGAAATTATGTTTCTTTCATTGCCTTGAAGTGGAGAAGACCTTTGTAATCATGACACAAAACCTAGAAGCCATACATAAATTTGATAAATTTAACTACATAAAAATAACAGCTTTTGCATGGCAAAAAGCTTTCATGCAAACTGCTAAGAAAAAATTTGCAATCTGTTTCTCAGAAACATCCTCTACTCCAATATATGTAATCATTTCCCAACTGACAACCTGATGGAAAAATAAGACCTGATTTGGACAGTTCAAAAACAAAAGAAGACAGGGCTCTTAGATAGCTTTCCCCCCACCCACCCACTCCTAATAAGAGAAAGGCAACTTAAAATTTAACATGGAGACCCCAAGTATTTAACCTATCAGATTGATCAAGTTTCAAAAATATTGGAATGAGCATGGTGAATGAAGCTGTGGCAGGAGTTTAAACTGATACAAATTCCGTAAGTATAGTAGTCTGAGTAATGACCCCATAAAGATGTCCACACGCTAACCCAGAACCTACAACTATGTCACCTTACATGGCAAAAGGGACTTTGTCCAGGGGCGCCTGGGTGTCTCAGCATCTGCCTTCGGCTCAGGTCATGATCCCAGGGTCCTGGGATGGTGTCCCACATCAGGCTCCCTACTCAGCGGGAAGCCTGCTTCTCCCTCTCCCACTCCCCCTGCTTGTGTTCTCTCTCTTGCTGTGTCTCTCTCTGTCAAATAATTAAAATCTTAAAAAAAAAAATTTTTTTTTAAAAAGGGACTTTGTCCATGTAATTAATATTATGGATCTTGAAATGGGAAGATTATCCTGAATTATCCAGGTGGGCCCAATATAATCACAAGAATCCTTATAAAAGAGAGGCAGGAGGGTCAGAGTCAGAGAAGATGTGGTGATGGAAGCAAGGGTCAGAGAAAAAGAGATTTAAAGGTGCTACACGTCTGGCCTTCAAGATGGGGGAGGGAGCTGCAAGCCAAGGAATGCAGGCAGCCTTTAGAAGCCAGAAAAGACAAGGAGCTGGAATCTGCCACGGTGCCTCCAAAAGAGACACAGCCCTGCCAGAACCTTGATCTTAAGATTTTCGACCTCCAGAGCTATAGGATAATAATTTTGTGTTGTCTTAAGCCACCACATCTGTGGTCATTTGTTATAGCAGCAATAGGAAACTAATAGAGCAATTTGGCGAATTATAAATGCATGTACTCTTTGGCCCAATACCTCCACATCTAGAAATTCAGCCAAACATATAATCACATACATGCAAAATGATGCATGTCCCACATTGTTGTTTGTCACAGAAAACATTTGGAACCCACGTAAATATCCATCAAAAAGAGGCCAATTAAATATTACATCTATGTAATGTACTATTATGCAGCCATAAAAAATGAATAAGAAAGTTCTTTATATAGTGATATGACTAGATCGCCAAGGAAAAAGGAAAAAAAGTGGGTACAGTATGCTAACAATTATATTGAAATGACAAGGGAAAATATGTGCTGACTTTCATATATATGTATAAATATGTCTGGAAGAATAAATAAGAAATTAATAGTAGTTTCTGCTTATGGGGAAGGGCACTGGATGGCTGGACAATGGAAAGGAAAGGGAGACCTCCTACTACACACCTTTTATATTTTGTTGAAATCAGTACATCAGTACATCTACATAAATAGATTACCTATCCAAGAATTCAAACAAAAACAGAAAAATTATAAAATAACAGGAAAAATATTATGTAGCTTGACCAGGGTCACCAACAAAGTCAGTAAAGACGCCTTTACCATCAGTGGGTCTCTGCAGAACGTTCATTGTTTTTGAGGTAGGAAAGGCCATGAATTCCAATCATTCTAGAACCATGGCATTCTGGGTGACCCAAGGAGCAGGATGAGAGAGTGATTTCTCAATTCAGGTGGAATGTGAATAGAAGTCTTTGGTGAGCTAGAACAGAGCTAACTTTACATTGTTTCCAAATGAAGATTTAGATTTGCTTTAAGTCATAAGTGAGGATTCTTTAGGTGTCCTTGCAGAAACCTTGTCCAGTCTCAGAAATCCTGGAAGTAGGGTTGCCAAATTCAACAAATAAAACTAGTAGAACACCCAACTAAAATTTGAATTTCAGACAAACAATGAATAATCAAAAATTAAGAGGGTTTTTTTAATACTTTTTCATTTTCAATTATTTGCTATTTAAATGAAATTCAACTTTAACTGGGTATCCCATATTTTATTTCAAAACCCTACCCCTAAGGAACTCCCTTAGAGGCCACATGGCAGCCATGGGCTAGCAGGTGAGGACAGATGGTCCCACGCAGATGGGGATATGGCCACCATCACTCTCCCTTTCATAGATACTAAGCATGCCCTTCTGACAGAAAAGACTAGAGAGCTTAACAGGCTTGTGTGGTAAGGCATTGCTTTGTCCTGGCAGCATCAGTGGCCAAAGACAAAGGTACAGGGCTCCAAGTTAAAGTAAGTCTCTAAGGTCACTTCTGGCCCTAGAATTCCCTGAAGATAATGTGTGGAATGCTCTAGAAGAAGTTTGGAATGGGGGTGGGGAGTGTCTGGCAACACAGAGAAAAGTTCTCCCAGCCCAGGTAATAAACGTATTCCTTTCCCCAAATACCGTTAAAGATGTTTTCCAAAAAAAAAAAAAAAAATCTTAAAAAAAAAAAAAAAACCTTTAAGCTGACCTCCTGCCAAAGTACACATCAATTATACAGCTTCAGTCAGGCGGATGCTCGAGGAAAGGGGGATAATGTTACACCCAGCTGGGCACTTTGTAGTTAGCACAAATGTAATATAAAGCACAGCAGAGTTCGTCAAGTGTCTGTCTGGATTTTCAGTTTTCATTAGTGCTATAATTAAAACCACATTTTCAGCTCTATTACCTGTAACAAGAAAGGAATGAGAAATGAGGTTGTCAAGGTCAGGCTTTTCCAGCTATTTATACTGAGTATCTGCAGGCCACAAGTTGTTGAATTTGGTGTAAACCAGAGAGACGGCTGAATGTCGCACAAGGACCCATCCTGTGTGGCTTGAAAGGCATGCTTATGAGGTCACTTCCTCTGAAAGGCCACTGGACCATGGATGTCCACGGCGCAGAAGGACCAGGAAGATGGGCAGTCAGACAATCCACTTTCAGCCATGGAGACTGGCCACAGAAGGGGTTTCTCACCCATTAAGACCAAACTGGTCACACATCCTGAAACAGCCCCAAAGGTAGTCCTCAGACACTCTTGCTGAGGACAAGAATCCTAAAAATCTCAAGGCCATCTTGTAAATGTACAAAAGAGGGCTGGATGGAAATGTAAACGTTAAACGTCTCTCCCAGCACTCTCCAGCCCACACACACTTCACAGAGGCCTCGCTATGTGCAGCAAATCCTGTTGGCCTGGCCTTCAACACACATCTAGAACCCAGCCTCTTCTCACCGCTGTCTGCTCCACAGCACCACCACCTCTCCCCTGAACTCTGGCCAGGCCTCCGTGCATCTCCCTTACACTCCCCGCGATGGTCTGAATGTTTGTGTCCCCCAAATTCATATGATGGAATGCTAACCCCCAAGGTGGTGGTATTAGGAGGTGGGGCCCTTGGAAGTTAATTAGGTCATGAAAGCAGAGCCCTCACCAAAGGATTAGTGCCTTTCTAAAAGAGACCCCAGAGAGCTCCCTCACCCCTTCTACCATGTGAAAACACAGCGAGAAGTCAGCCTTCTATGAACCAGAAAGCACTCCTCACCAGACACCAAATCTGCCAGCACCTTGATCTTGGACTTTCCAGCCTCCACAGCTCTGAGAAATTTCTGTTGTTTATCAGCCACCTGGTCTATGGTACTTTGTTCTAGTAACCCAAATGGACTAAGACACTCCCCCCACCCCCATGCATACACACACACCCCATAGTTCTCAAGAGAGGAGCCAGATCATGTCACTCCTCTACATAAAACCCTCTGGTGGCTTCCAGCTGTTTCGGAGTAAAACCTGCCACCCTCGCAGTGGCCTTCAAGGCCTCCATCCCTCTGGCCTACTGTTAGTTCTCTAGCTATGCCTCCCATCACTCTCCCTCTCTTACTTCATCCCAGGCACACTCCTTCCTCGGGGCCTTGGCCCTTGCTATCCCCTCTGCCCAGAATTCTCTTCCTCCTGTTATCTAGATGACATGATCTATACATATAATCTATATCCTTACTCAAAAAGCACCTTTTCTTCCAACGAGGCCTTCCTTCCCCACTACTTCACGATGCAAACCACCAACACCCCACCCACTGCCAACCATAGCATTCCCTATTTCCCTTCTCACCTTTACTCTTCTCCGTGGCACTTAACACCATCTGCTATTTTTTTACTTATTTTCTATAAATACCTGTATCTCATCACTTCCCAGATGTGAACTTCTTGAGAACAGTGATTTTTGTCTGGTTATTCACCATCGCATCCTCAGTACTTAGAAAGAGCTTGGCACATAATAGACATTCAACAAATGTTTGTTGAATGAATGAATGAATGAATGAATGAACGAATGAATTGATCCACAAATCACATAGACCGATGGAACAGAAGAGAGAGCCCAGGAATAAACTCATGCTTATATGGTCAATTAATCTATAACGTGAGAGTATATAATGGGGGGGCGCCTGGGTGGCACAGCGGTTAGGCGTCTGCCTTCGGCTCAGGGCGTGATCCCGGCGTTATGGGATCGAGCCCCACATCAGGCTCCTCTGCTATGAGCCTGCTTCTTCCTCTCCCGCTCCCCCTGCTTGTGTTCCCTCTCTCGCTGGCTGTCTCTATCTCTGTCAAATAAATAAATAAAATCTTTTTTAAAAAAAGAGTATATAATGGGGAATCAATGATCTAAAATTATACAATGGGGAAAAGACAATCTCTTCGATAAATGGTGCTGGAAAAACTGGATAACTACATGCAAAGGAATGAAACTGGACCACTTTCTCACACCATACACAAAAATAAATTCAAAATGAATTAAGATCTAAATGTGAGACATGAGACCATAAAATTCCTAGAAGAAAACATAGGTAGTAATTCCCTTAACATCAGCCATAGAAATATTTTTTCTAGATATGTCTCCTGTGGCAAGGGAAACAAAAGCAAAATTAAACTACTAGGACTACAACAAAATAAAAAGGGTTGGTGGTGAAGGAAACCATCAGTAAAATGAGAAGGCAACCTACTAAATGGGAAAAGATATTTGCAAATGATATATCCAACAAGGGATTAATATCCAAACTTACACAACTCAACACCAAAAAAATCCAAACAATTTAACTCACAAATGGGCAGAGGACCTGAATAGACATTTTTCCAAAGAAGACATCCAGATGGCCCACAGACACATGAAAAGATACTCAACATCACTATCAGGGAAACACAAATCAAAACCACAATGACATATCACCTTACAGCTGTCAGAATGGCTGGAATCAAAAGACTAGAAATAACAAGTGTTGTTGAGGATGTGGAGAAAAAGAAATGCTTATGTACTGTTGGTGAGAATGCAAACTTTTGCAGCCACTGTGAAAAACAGTATGGAGTTTCCTCAAAAAATTGAAACTAGAATTACCATATGATCCAGTAATTCCACTGCTGGGTATTTACCCAACGAAAATGAGAACACTAATTTGAAAAGATAGATGCACACCTATGTTTATTGCAGCATTATTTACAATAGCCAAGCTATGAAAGCAGCCCAAGTGTCTTTTTACAGATGAGTAGAATAAAGACACGGTTTTAAAAAAAGGGGGGGGAGGTGTATACACACACACACACACACACACACATACACATATACACATATATATGTGTGTATATATATATATATATAGAGAGAGAGAGAGAGAGAGAGAGATGTATATACACACACACCAACACACAAATGGAATATAACTGAGCCATAAAAAAGAATGAAATGCTGCCATTTGCAACAACAGTGGATGGACCTAGGGGGTATAATGTTAAGTGAAATGAGTCAGACAAAGACAAATACCATATGATCTCACTCACATGTGGAACTTAAGAAACAAAACAAATGAACAAAGAAAAAAGGAGACAAACAAAAAAAAACAGACTCTTAAATACAGAGAACAATATGGTGGTTGCCAGAGGAAAGGTGGGTGGGAGGCTAGGCAAAATAGATAAGGGGAATTAAGAGTACGCTTATCGTGAGGAGCACTAAGTAATGTATAGAATTGTTCAATCATTATATTGTACACCTGAAACTAATATAACATTGTATGTTAATTACACTTCAATTTTTTTAAAAAATGTGATCCAGAGGTGACAAAGTCAACAACAAGTAGGCTTTCTTTGGGTGAGTGATTAGTATGTCCTTGAGGCCTACACAGCTAGAAAGTATAGAAACCATCTGCTCATGGGCCCTCCAACACAAGGATGGGTCTCAAGCAAGTGCTTGCTCTCTGGGCAAACCTCAAAGTGCCTGAGACACATCCTTACCCACCCACACCTCCCATGGAGAGCCAGTTGGTAGGACCTTACAGTAGCTGGTAGCGGTACTCCCCTTACAACATAGGAGGTGAAACATCCTCCAATACTGACCCCCTGTATTCCAGCCCAGGCCCTGGGCAGGTTGAACCCAAGCACCAAGAACCCAGCTTTGATGCTTAATTCTATGAGCCCAACTTGGCTGGCTTCACAATATTCTGGATTTTCTTGAGGGTGTTTTTGGATGAGATTAACATTTAAACTGGTGGACTTTGGGTAAAGCTGATTTCCCTCCCTAATGTGGGTGGGCCTTATCCAATCAGCCGAAGGCCTGACTAGACCAAAAGACTGACGTCCCCTGAGTAAGAGGGAATTTTTCAACAGATAGCTTCCAAACTCGAACTGCAGCATTGGTTCATGGCTGCATCTCCAGCCCTCCAGTCCCCTTGCAGATTTTATTTTAAAAAAGAATAACTCTTTCCATTTATGTAGTGTGTGTGTGTGTGTGTGTGTGTGTGTGTGTGTGTCCTATTGGTCCTATTCCTCTGGAGAACCCTGACTAATACACTACCTAAGCCATCCAGAGGCATTTCTCCTGCAGCTTAACCTTCCTGAAGGAAAACACACTCTTCCAAGTGCCAACTGCTCTGGATGCATGAGCTGCTGTCGCTGACAGGAATTCTTCCCTTCAGCCATGCATAGATGCTTACATAGCCCCTAGATGTGCCAAAGGACACTAGCTGGTCACTTCTCTAGCGCAAAGGACAGCGGAGATCCCGTATAACAAAGACTCCTCCTCTGCTACTATGCTAAAAACTGAAAGAAATATTTCTTTATCTGTGATTTCATTGTTGTAAAGAATCTTAACAGTGCAATAATATTAATTCATATATTGCAGGCAAACATTACACTAGCACTTTGAGCAAACACGTGGCTGAAACCTACGAAGCCGAATAAAGAATGATGTGGTTAAGAAAGTGGCCCTGGAGGCTGACTGCCAGAACTCAAATCCCTTCTCTGCCACAAGCCAGCTGAGTAAAATGTGTCCTTTCCCCTAAGCCACAATGTTCGCATCTTCAAAACGGGATGATAATAGTAGTGCCTATCCCACTAGGTTGTAAGAAGACCATTGGAATAAATGAAAAAATGCAAGTAGCACACACATCCCCATGCTTGGCACATGGCTCATGTTCTCTGAATGTTACTACTATGATTGCCATGGCATGGTCCCAGCCCTTAAAGAGTTTTCTAGAAGCACAACATAGCACTTGGTTAAACGGGATTAAATCAGTTATGACTCTGCGGGTTGCAAGTGAAGAACGGAAAACCCTTGGGGAAGACCTGGAGCCCAAAGAGTCGTTACTGGAAATGTAATGAATGGGAAGATGTTGTGCAGAAATGTGGAAACTTTGAACTGGGAGAGCTCTTAGAGGTCATCCTGCCCAACAACCCTGGAACCCCCAGTGATTCACTCCCCCCCTACGAGGCTGACCTCACATCATTGCTAGGCAGACTGAATTGGAAAGAAACTCTGCAAGTTATTCATGGAGTATGAGAATAAACAATAAGTAAGTAAGCAAACAAATGTGTATGTTCCAGGAAGGAAACAAACAGGGTATTTAATGGTTCAAAAGAGGTGGGTGTGAAATGTCCAGAATAGACAAACCACAGAGACTGAAGGTAAATTAGTGAATGCCAGGGACTGGGAGGAATGCGGGCGGGGAGTGACTTCCTAATGGTATGGGGTTTCTTTTTAGGGTAATGGAAATGTTCTGAGGTTGCATGGTGGTGATGATTGTACAATCTTCTGAATATCCTAAAACCTACTGAATTGTACACTTTAAAATGGTGACTTCTATGCTATGTAAAACATTGTCATGTGAATTAGAACACAATTAAAATTTTTCTAATTAAAAAAAAAAATCTAGATGCGGAAGGGGCCTATTTTAGACCCCACTGACAAAAAAGAAAGCCACTCTGAGGAATTTGTGTAAAGCAAGGGACTGAGAAGTGAGAAGGAGCTGGCCCCTGGAAAGCATGTGGACAGGCTCGCTGAGCTGATGCAGGAGAAAACGCAGAGAACACTGAATGCAGACCAGCTCGACACCTTGGATAAACTATTTCAGATTTAGCCTGGACAAGGGGAAGGAAGTGAGAGAGAGAGACAAGGTTGAAGGTGCAGAGACGCACAGTTAAGAGGTGGGGTTCATTCTAAATGAGATCAAAAACCACCGAAGGCTTTTATGCTGAGGGATGCCCTGCTCCAATTGCCATGTTTGAAAAACTCTTTATATCTCCTTGCACACACAGCACCAGTTTCGGAGTGGCAGGACCAACACAAGACAGAAAACCTTAAAGAGGTTCATTCTCACTGGGTGGGGCTTGCGCACTCCTAACAAAACCATCACCAAAGGTTTCAAATTAGAAGATGGGTTTATTCATAAGAAAAATATTTTTAAAAGTAATATGAAAACAATACGATTTAGTGTCTATTCCCAAATGCACCTAATCTCCTTTCCCATAAAATATCTAGTAAGAAAAAGATATTCTCACCCCCTGGCTCCTTTTTCTAGAGCCAATGGCGGTGCTATTATTGAGACACGCGCGCCCTCTACAGCTAGGAGCCCAGATTGCGCCTCACTGCTAAACCTAGCCTGGAAAAAGGTATTTTCATTAATACTGTGACTGAAAAATTAGCATCCCCCAAGCCCATGCCACCCTGGCAAGCTAGATCCTCCAACACTTTCCTGAAACCTAGAGAAGAATATAAAAAAGAAGTGAAATTGGCAGTTTTCTTGGACAATTATAATGTAAATACAGATTCATCTGTCTGCCCTTTTGGTAATATGCTCTCCCTCCATAGACCAAAAGGAGGGAATGTGTGTGTGTGTGTGTGTGTGTGTGTGTGTGTGTGTGTGTGTGTGTGTGTACACATATATTCTCACTCTAATATTCTGCTTCATTATGTAATTGCAAGGATAGAACATGTGTTGAAATGATCATCCTCTGTTCCTCAAAATACTTGGTTTCAAGTCAGTAGAAAACCTTTGCCATAAAACAATAGAGCAACAAGGTAAGGGACTGACCCTCCCGGGCCAGTGACAATGGCAGGAGGCCAGGGGCAAGAACTGGAATCACAGCGCTGAACAATGGCATGAACATGCTGGAAATGCAGTGGACACCCAGAAGGGTGGCCTCCAGTGACAAAGTGGAAAGATGAAAGCAAACATGAAAATCTGGTGTGGGGCGATTAAGAAAAGAAGAAGAAGAAGAATATCCTGGGGGGGGGGGGGGATCAAAGAAGAATATTCAGAGAGGCACCCAGTGTAACAACAGGAGAGGGGACAGGGAAGGGCTTTGTGTCCAGGAGATGGATGCCCTTCAACCAGAGCTGAGCAGCCTGGAAGGCGGGACAGCGCGATCTGTGAAATGCCATCGTTACTCCACGCATGGTCTACTCCTCACCCCCAGCATTCTCAGGCAAGTTTTATTTGGGAAGGAGAGACCGTACTGGGCATCTGGGCCCAGCATGTGAGTTCAGAACGGGTCCCCCTCTCAAACTTCCAGGCCACCTTAAGTACACCCAGAACAGGCAAATGTCCCTGGGAGCCGCCAGGGGCCCAAGGGAGGGGGTAAAAAAACAGATGCCGTTCCACAGTTCTGCTTTGCGCTGACTAACACAACCATTAAAAAATGAAATCTGTTCACTAGACAAAATATAGTCAAACATTCCTGCCTGCTCCATCCTTTAAACAGATTTAAATATTGGCCTGTCTTCTCTGTGTTTGTTTTGGTTCCCTCAGCCCACATTGAAGTCCACGGGCTCTTTCACTCACTCATCATCTCGCCTCCCGCTGCTTGGGCCGAGAATGAAGTAATAATTCAGCAAGCTGTTCGGGGCTTCCCAGCAGCCCGGCTGCACAGCACCGCGTTCCAGTGGCCTTGAACTCCACAGCCCAGCGAGCCACGGGAGGGACCTTGCTCACACTGGTTCTCCTGCCTAAGCAAAGGCAATTTGGGAAGCAACGTGAGGAAAAGCACTAAAAAAGCACATTAATTCCTCCTCACTGGTTCTCACTTACATTTGCTTATGAAGCTGGGCTGTTTGTAGCCTACACTTCAATTGCACAGTGGTGAGGGGTCCAGAAACAGCTTAAAAGAAAAAGGACAATTATATCTCAATAAAGCTGGGGAGGGAAAGGAAAGGAAAGGCAACTGTCTGGTAGAGGTTGTTTAAAAATAAACAAGTGATTCTCTTTTCCAGAGAGCAACCTGCTGTGGCCTTTGGAAGGCTCCTTTTGTGTCCTTGCTTTTGCTTCTGTCTGAGCCACGAGAGCCTGCCAGAGTCCCACTGTTTGGTTCATTACCCAGCGCACCCTTCTTCCCTGGAGCCTGGTGTTAATGCACACTGTAGGAAGTACCTGTACCCAGAACTCTCCAGAATCAAAAGGTTTCCAAGTACTTCACTGTAATGATTGAGTCACGAATGAATTTTTAAATGTCAGAAAAACTAAGTGTTTGGAAGAAAAGGCAATCTTGGGCCCCCTATTAAAACAGAAAGCAGCAGCATCTGAACTCTTGAAGTTACTACCGCAAATCAATGAAATACAATCTCAATTATTGAATAAGGTTCTAATGCAAGCTCTGTGGGACCCTCGGGCCTAGTGATTTCCTGGAGAAGACTTGAAATCAAAGAAAAAGCTTTTCCCCAATGTAATGTAGATTTTTTTTTTTAATGGACTTAACGTGTTAATTGTTTATTTCGTTTTGGTGCTGGAAAATCAGACCAGGCCCTCCGCCCTTTTCATGGGACTAAGTTTTGAACTTTAACATAAGGAGCACAAAATAAGAGGACCTGGACTGCCTGGAAATTGTGAGGAACAGAAGAGCAGAATGAGCAGGGGAAGGGCTACCACCCGTGGTGGGGAAGGCAGCCAGTGGTCTGAAAACCAATCCAACAGTAACTGACCAGCTGCAAGCCAATAGGGCAGGATCATAATAGACGTCAATAGACACCAACCACGATTACAGGACTGTGAAGGATGAAAGGAGTAATGTGCTTAACAATTCTAAAAATGTTAGGATGGGCAAAGTAAGAATGAGCAAGGGAGCCACAAGGAAAACTATATCACATATTATATTTTGGCTACTGATTCCTAGCAATAACACTAATAATAATACGCTATTATAAAATGGACCAATACACCTTTTAAAAAGAAAATATTTTTATATTTTTTATGTAGAGAAAAACAGGAAGAGTCATAGGAAGAATACACACTTCGGGTAAATTGATAAAGTTAAGCTTGTAAAGGCACAAACTTGAGAGCAAGATCCAAGTGACTTCCCAGATGCAAAGACCCTAAAAGTCATGCCTGAAACAACCATCCAGTCTTGCTGCTGTCAGCTAAATTCACACACCGTGCAGTCAATACTGACTGATAATTCAGCTTTAGCAACAACAGTAAGGACCTTCGGAAGTTTGATGATGCCTTAAATTAAAAGCTCCAGGGACATCTGGGTGGCTCAGTCATTTAGGCACCTGCCTTCCACTCAGGTCATAATCCCGGGATCCTGGGATCGAGCCCTACATGGGGATGCCTGCTCAGTAGGGAGCCTGCTTCTCCCTCTCTCTGCCTCTCCCCCACCCCTCGTGGTCTCACTCGAGCTCTCAAATAAATAAATAAAATCTTTTTTAAAAAAGAAAAAAAAAACTCCAAAGGGCAGGAACTCTGATTTCCTGGCTCACTTGTACAATGGCACAGAACCACAATAGGTAAGGTTTGCAAACAATGTCTTTATCTTCCTATCACTCTCTGTTTCTCTGCTTGTGATATAGATGTATGTATGTATTTTACAGATAACGAGAACTAAAATTTATTGTTTGCTGTGTGTCAGACACCATCCTACATGCTGTACGCACCCACAAACTAACTCTATGAAGGAGATGCTATGATTGCCCCTCTCTTTGCCAGAGGAAAAGACAGGCACAGAGAGACTAGTCAGTCTACCACTCACATTCTCTATCTCAAGCTCCCATTCCACGTGCTGGCAAAACTTACACTCCTAGCTAATTCCAAGTACATTAAGCCATTTCAAGTTGAAGATCAGTTCTGGAGTGCCTCCTCCCCTTCCTTTCCCCTTAGTGGTTTCCAGGCTCCTGGGCTCATGCAGCATCATGACACCTGCAGAAGGCATCTCGTCCCTTGTTGCCATCATCTGTACTACACTGGCTTCTGCTGAGATGCTCAGCCCCGGTCAGCCCTTGGCTCTGATGGATTACCCTCCAGGCCAGCATTTGCTGAGGGGTCTGAGTTCCCATCTGGTCTCCAGCCACACAATACATATATTCTCACCCCGGCTGGTCTCCTTACCAAGAGACCCCTTCAGGCCCACCTGCTCTTGCTCTGCCTCTTGGCTAACTTCCAAGTCCTTCTCAACGTGAAACTGTGTCTGCTCTCCCATGGCTCATTCAGCCAGGAAACCAGGCGGGCCATTGAGGCCCTCTCTGTGTTGACACATTCCACGGCCTTATCTACACTTCTTCAGGGACATCTCACCAGTGCAATAGGGAAGCTCCAGAGTCTGCCTTGCTTTCCCAGACCCCACTCGGAACATAATCACAAGTTCCGTCTGTCCTCATATTCTCTTACATAGCTGAATGTCCTGGCATGCTCCCCCTCCCCCAACCATGCTCTCCAAGGAGGGGGTGGGGAGTAGAAGCACTCCTTTCCCCAAGAACACAACAGCACTTAATACCTTTACTTCTGCATCTTGCTATCTCCCTCCCAACCCCAGCCCATAGTTTTTCACTTCTGTGGCTCATGGGGAAAAAACCTGACTCCTTAAGTATTCTTCACAAAACTTACTTATACCCATAAAATGGTTTTTGAAATTATTTTTTTTAATTTTTTATTGTTATGTTAGTCACCATACAGTACATCCCTAGTTTCTGATGTGTTGTTCCATGATTCATTGTTTGCGTATAACACCCAGCGCTCCATGCAATACGTGCCCTCCTTAATACCCATCACCGGCCTAGCCCAATCCCTCACCACCCCTCCCCTCTGAAGCCCCCAGTTTGTTTCCCAGAGTTGGTTTTGTGAATTTAAAGTGAAGGGTCAGACACTGTGTTCTCTACTTTCACACCTACAACCTTTCCCAAAGCAATGGTGACTAATGTCAGGTACCCACGCTCTGGGCAGGGCCTCCATGTAAAAATGAGGAAGTTTGATAAAGCATAGGGGCAGAGAGTACACACAAGTTATGACCCCAAAATACCGTGCTTCAACAGAACCACTGGGAGAAAAGTTTAACAAGTGATAAAGACTTTTGAAGGCACCCACACCTCTAAAACAAAGATCAAAAGATCTCATTGAACTAGAACGGCTACGGAGCATATGATTTCATTTATATGACATCCTTGTAAAGGCAAAACTAGAGAGACAAAGAAACAGATCATATCCATACAATGGAATATTTTTCAGCCCCAACGAGGAATGAGGTATTGATGCATGTTACAAACAGCGTGAACAGCCAAAACATTATGCTAGGTGAAAGAAGGCAGACACAAAAGGTCATATATTATATGATTCCATCTATATTAAATGCCCGGAATAGATAAATCCACAGAAACAGAATGTAGAGTGATAGGTGCTAGGGGCTAGGGGTAGGAGAGAATGGAAGAGAAAACTAAGCAGTCTGCTTTGGAATAACAGAAATATTTTGGAACTAGACAGAAGTGGTGCCTGCACAATTTTATGAATATACGAAAATGCCACTGAATTATTCATTTTAAAACAGTTATTATGGCATTCCATGTATTTCACCTCAATACATGATTGTTTAAAGAAAGAAAATCAATGGTCAAAGGGGAGAGATGACTACAAATGGGCACAGGGATATTTGAGAGGAAAATCGAACTGTTCTGTAGCTTGAGTGCAAGCTGCCTACATTTGTCAAGACTTGCAGAACCGTATACTTTCAAGGGTGTGCTTCACTGTATGTAAATTACCTTAATTTTAAAATGGGGAAGAGAGCTCTCCAACATCTAGAAACTCAATAAATGTTGTTGACTTACGATCTGCCATAGATTGTTTTGCTAGAGAATGACTGCTCCATACAAAAGACCATAAGAAATATTTTCTACAATTCCATGCTAATGAAATGAAAAACACCCTTGCTACTATAGGATGGAATTTATACTGGCAATTTTTCATTATCACATTAGTCACTGTGAGGGAATTTGAAGGATAAGAGCTTGTTACAGAACTTAACTCAGATTTTTTGATAAATATATAAATGTATCAGTAGTATATAATTCAGTGAAGGAAACTGCACAGAACTCCAAGATCTATTGTAGCATGACAGGTTAAACTATTCTTGACATAGTAATTCCAAGCTTATTTTATTCTGGCTATCCATCACTGTATTAACAAACCACTCCAACACTTAACTGGTTTGAAATGTAATTTTATTATCATCACACAGTTTTGTGGGTTGAATGGGCTCAGCGGGGCAGATCTCACTTGGGGGGCATCATGCAGGCATCATGCAGTTACAGTGCAAAGTTGGTTATGACGTCAGTATGAAGGCTCAGTTGGGCTGGGTGTCCAGTATGCCCCATTCCCATGCCTGCAGTTGATGCTAGTAGCTATTGGCTTGAAGCTCAACAAGAGTCCATAAGAGGCCTACATGTGGCCTCTTCATGTCTCTCCACACAGCAGAGCAGCTGGGTTGCCAGCGAGATTGAAAAAGAGCAAGCACTCCAAAAAAACTCAGATGGAAGCCATGAGACCTCTTCTGATCCAGCCCCAGAAGTCATACAGTGTCCCTTCCACCTTATTCTTTTTTTTTAATAAAGATTTTATTTATTTATTTGACAGAGATAGAGACAGCCAGCGAGAGAGGGAACACAAGCAGGGGGAGTGGGAGAGGAAGAAGCAGGCTCATAGCAGAGGAGCCCGATGTGGGGCTCGATCCCATAACGCCGGGACCACGCCCTGAGCCGAAGGCAGACGCTTTAACTGCTGTGCCACCCAGGCGCCCCCCTTCCACCTTATTCTATTGGTCAAAAAGCAAGCCCCAGGGCCAGCCCAGATTCAAGGGGAGGGAATTACACAAGGTCATGAATATTTGGAGGCATGTTCTCTGGTGGCCATCTTTGGGGACTGGCTTCCAAAAGAGGCACCAATACCATAATATCCATTATGAGGATTTTGGAATGACATTAAGTTTTCAACTATAAAAATAGCATTTTGGCATTTCTTGATAAAAATTAAAGTGAGTTTCGATTTTAGAAAGTACACATCTAGTTTATTCATTTAACAAATATCTATTAAGTGCCTATTATGTACCAATCACTGTGCTAGGTCTTGAGGATGCATGGATAAATCTGTCATGGAAACCGTCCCCTTGCAACTTAAGGTCTAGAGTTTGCATTATGGAATCCAATAGAAAACAAAAACAAAAGGAGTTCCACAGAACCTGTTGGAGGGCAAAGGAAAGTGAGTTGGTTCTCCCTAAAGTGGAGTGAAGGAATGCCAAGAAATGCTTCAGAGAGAAGGGACTTAGGAGGGGAGTCTTGACAAATTAGGATAAACTCTAAATTCCTCAGCATTTATTTGAGAGAAGGGTGGGTGGGGTGGGAGGAGCATGAGGAGGAAGGAGGGCATTCCAAACCAAGCAAGCCAGCAAAAACAAAGCTGAGGAGGCATCCCACATGTTTAGGGCACTGGAAGCAGTTCCATGCAGCTAAGATGCAGACTTCAGGGAGAGTTCTAGACACAGGCATCAATCTTGCACAATCTTACACAGATGTGTTTAATTTAGTCCACAGATCATGTGTTTTTCTTTTTCACTTTCATAATGAACTACCACACAGTGTTTTTTAATTTTTTTAATTAGTTTCCAACATTTAATAAACAGAAAGTTTAACATAAAAATCCAGCTTCTTTTGAAAAAAAATCTTTAATTTGGCTGGACTGGGCCCAAATTCCCACCCAGCAACAACAGGCTGGAGCCAAAGAATGTCCCCTTTAGATGGGGTTATGAACTCTCCAATTTGCAACACCCACATCTGGTCCCCACCATCCCCTTCACTGTAGGCGTTTGAGTCTGAACCCCACCCCACCCCCGGCCGCAAATAAGGAAATTAAGATGCATAGTTTATGCAGGGTTGGGGGGGGCAATGAACAAACAATATTTTATACTATGCTCAAGTTTTGAACTTCATCCTCTCTACAGTGGGGAACTAGTAAAGAGTATTCAATAGGGAAGTGACATGATCAGATTGGCATCTCAAAATTATCCCTCTGGCATCATCAAAAGATTCATGTGGAAAACGCACTGAAGATGTGTATGAGCAGAAGCAAGGAGGCAGGTGAGAACTTTCAATATTCCAGGTGAGAACTGATAAGGTCTGATCTGGGGCAGCGGCAGTGGGATAGAGAGAAGGAGGCCCGAACAAAAGGTATTAAGGAATTGAAAAGACAACACCTGGCCACCAAGTTGGGGGGAAAGAAAAGAGCTAGGATGACGCTCAGGTGTGGGGCTACAGTGACATAGAGGAAAAGCAAGTTTGAGAAAGCAATCATAATTCCAGCCTTATTGGTGTTGAGCTTTACCGCCTGAGGGCCATGAAGGTGCGAGGCAGCTGGGGACATGGGTCTGGAACGCAGAAGAGGGGTAAGAGCCAGAGGTGGAGATTAGGAATTCATGGGCTTATTGGCAGTTGAAGCCACAGGATCAATAAGACAGCCAAGGAAGAGTATGGGGAGTTAGAAGACAGCCAAAGAAAGAACCCTGAGGAATGGCAGGCAGAGGAGGGGGAATCAGAGGAGAGCTAGGAGAGCCTACTCCTTGAGAACTGAGGGAAGAAGGAATTTTGAGAAAGGATCAGTCATCAGGATAAAAAACCACAGAAGGCTCAGCTTAAGTGTTCACTGTGTGTGACAGGTAGATGTCATCAGGAGATAAACTTCACAGAGTGTATCAGAAGAATGCCAGAGATACAGGCTAGAATCCTGAGTGTGGTTGATGTGGAAGATAATACTGAGTCAAGCAAAAGACAGTATCTTGTGTTTAGGATTCAGGAATAAACATCAGAAATTACTTTTTAAAGGACTCTACCTTTAAAGAAGAGAGCTCTTTAATGCTCTTTAAAGAGAGCATTAGAATCGTTACCTGTAACCAGGGGGAGTTTACAAGACCTTTCGAAACCCTTTTCGAGAATGCACCTTAAGAAAGATTAGCAAACATCCTGCTCATTCATTTACATCAACTGGTTCACTTTAAGAACCATCATTTATTGTCCCCTGGTCAGTCCACCAACCTTAAACTCCAGTAGATGGGGTCTAAATGAGTATTTCTTCTTGGATAATGAACAAGTTTTATAATAAGAGATTGTTCTCGCAATTTTCTCTTTTGTTGTCCAGAGACTTCGCCAACAGAAAGTTCCACGATAACAAAATGCGATTTGATTTGGGACTTATGCTCTTATCCTAAGAAATCTAGCTAGCAAGGAAGAATAAAATCTAGTTCTATTCTTAAGAGAGAGACATATTTTCTGATTTTAATTTTTCCTTCTGAGAGAAATTTTTCTTGTTTAGTTTTGCAAAGGATGAGAGGAGAAAAAAGTGAGAAAGTGGAGTCTCTTTCTATTGAACAATTGGGCTGTGATGGTAAAAGTGATATGGGTCTATTTGTGAGGGGTTGGGGGATCACCGTGTTGGCGGTGGTAGGTGTGTATGGTGCGTGTGGTGTGTGTGTTTGATATTGGAGAAACTTGCGCTCTTCTGTGGACTCTGAAGAAGCCAGCAATGAGGAGCAGGCAAAAGAGGAGGAAATCAGTAATGCTGTAAGAGTCCACAGAGGAAAGGGATCTGTCTTGTGTGGAAGGGATGCCTTGTTTGAACTGGAGGAAAAGAGGTGAGCATTGCCATGGCCATGTCATGTTATAGGTACAGACAAATTTCCCTTTGAGATAGGCCAGGCCACAGGCTGAGCCAGGGGAAGGGGGCCTCTTCTTGAGCAGAGTGGGAAAGGCTAGGGGAGGAAGAGAGGCAGGAATAAGTGAAAAGCCTGGCACGTGCGCACAGGGCACCATTGGAGATGCCATATTGACTTTCAGTTTCCCCCTTTTAGTAGAGAAATGCCTGTAACTGCCTTCTGTCTAAATTGAATATAAACAAAGTAAGAAAAATAAAAGAGAATAAGAAATGGACAATGATATTTACTGTGCGATTAAGAGGCTGGGCTTATAATCAATTATATATTCACTCATTATTCATACAACAAATATTTACTGAGTGGCTATTATGAGCCAGATGTGGGTCTAGATATCATTAACAATCATTAACAAAAAAGACAAAAATTCTTGCCTTGTAGAATGCATATTCTAGTCCTCTCCATATATGCCAACATAGTCCTTGCTCACATTCCTGAAAAGCGTTTGGTTTTTTTCCACGAGCTTCCACTGCTATATACAGACCATGTCAAGCAACAGCCTCTCCTCCAAATAAAGGCCGAGGCACAAAGAACAACTGTGAATCAGGTACCACTGAGAACAGGTTGGTTAATACTCATTCAAATAAAACTGGAAGGACATTTCAAAAAAGAATGCCATTACTTTGTTTGGAATTGGGCCAGGCCTCCAGATTTCACAGTCTCTGAAAGAATTAGTGTTTTCTAATAATCCATCTGACACATTATGTTCTAAATGTTACTTTCTGATTAAGGCACTAGGCATACAGCAGACAGACCCTGTAAAACCCACTCAAGGTCCCCAGGTGTGTGCTGCGGAAGTCGAAAGGGGCAAGGGATGTGGCCATATCCTTTCTGGTCAGGTTTCAGGATAAACAGATTTAAAGGACAGAACTGTAGCCGGGATTTGGCCACCTTGGGAAGGAACGCGGTGTTTGAACGACATCCTTCCCAGACTGAAAGCTGCTCAGATGTGGATCGTCATTCCAGGCATTTGGCATGCTGGTTTATAGTAGCAGCCAAGTGCATAATTGCCAGGAACTGGCCAAATCCACAGAGACACTAGTCACTTCTGAATGCTGAAAAATGTTTGTAATATACCGTAATAAATGTAAGCCTTACTCATTCAATCAGATCTGCGTCCTACCCTGGGGATTTCTGCGCAGGAGAGAGATGTTTACTGAAACTACTTCTCTCCACTGCCACCTTCCATTCCAGGAAGAACAGAACTATTATCTGGTTGGCCTTGCCAATTTCTGTTTTATATTTTAGGTCATTAATACGGATGCTTATAACATACATGTTTCCAGTTCATTCTGAATTCACTTCAGTATAAAGTGATGAAAATAACACTCTCTCCTTATTTTCGATTGTACTGAAAAGGAAACTAAGTGTTACTAAAAGACAGAGATTTGAGAGTATCAGACTGTTCTCCATTCCTGACAAATTTCTCAGAGTAGTTTCCCCAAAACCAATGAGAGGAGATGGGGAAAGGTTCTAGTCACCCTGGCCTGTGAGAAACCGTCTGATTCAAGGCCTTTCTGGGCTTGCAGCAGTTTTGAGATAGGTGAATAGCTCCGCTTCAGGAGCTGGCCAAATGTTTTCCTAACGTGAAGGTGGGAAATCAGTTTGGCTGTTCCAGGTTCTCTTCCCCGGCTTCTTTTATGGAGAGCCTTGATTCCTCAAGTTCAGAAGTCTGATTTTCCCAAAGACTGATCCAGCCCGATAACTGATATATACCAAACTCACTGGGAAATTGTCTCAGCCCAGACGTCAATTTTCAAGCAGGAATTTCATTTCATAGGCAACAGATGAGGAGAAAGTAATTCAGATTAAGTGGCTGGGTGACTGGTCCAAGGTCAGATGCGTGATTGCAGAACAAAGGCTTGAATCCAGGTCTTTGACTTCGATGGCCTTGCCCTTTCTGTTAGAGCACCCTGCCTTCCTGATGGAAAGCTAGCATACAAGCGTGACAAGAGGTTCCAAAGAGCAGAGGGCACTGCTAGGGGGACCAGGGCTGGCACAGGACAGGACCATGGGAAAAGCTGGCAGTGGAAAGCAGGACCCATGTGACTGAAGGTCAGGAGCCAGAGTCCAGTTCCAGGGCACACCACGGGATGGAGGAAATGACAAGAGATCAGCAGGGCCCCATTCAGAACTAAAATATGAACAGAAGAGAAACTGTCTGAGGAACACAGTTGATTAGGAAATGTGGGCCCACAAGGGCGTGCTGGGTGAGCCCACCACCCCAAGTATTAACCTCCAACTGAGTTTCAGAGCACTCTGCTCCAGCTCTGTGCAAAGAGGAAACCGTCTGGGACCAGAACAGAGACCAGCCTGTAGGGGGAGCCAAGCGGCTGCCAGCCGCAGGGCTGACAGGAGGAGCAGGGGCAGCGCGCGAGCCAGGTCACTGCAATGGCAACACCAGCCTTCGGGAGTTCAGAATCCTCTTCTATATGGTCTATGTCTTGACTGCTCTAAAATGTGCTGTTGATTCTGCTTTACCTCTGAAAGACTTCCCTAAAGATGGCTTGACAGAGGGTGACCATATTATACCACCCAAACCCAGAAACTTGTGAAATTAAAGAGAGAGCTGTTAATAACTATGCCAGTACGACAGTCATAAGCCAGGACTAACCCAGGCTGACCCAGACGTGCGGTCACCCCAGCTCGAGACCAAGCACTCAGGACTCAGACGTTCCCCGGGCACAGCTGGCGAAGGGTGAGATAATTTTGCCGGGACTGGTGACAGGAGAGGCCAGGGAAGTCCTGGGAAGTAATTCATCCTAAAGGAAGAGAAACGCAAAGGACATGAATTGGGCTCCATGACATCAAGACAAGAGGGGGGGGGGATGATTCCCAGTGTGTTGGCCACACCCAACATCCTGTTACCATGGCTTTAAAAAGCCAGTGAAATAAAAAGAGCTGTCTCATTAAAATTTCCATAGAACATGAAGATGCAAGGAGAAATCCTCCCCAGCAGTTTCAGCAGCAGTGACAGAGAAGGAGCAGTTGGCGCTGAAGTTGGGTGGGACAGCAGTGGATAGTCACAGCACCTTTGGTGGATGGCAGCATGGCTGCTGCTCCAGGCTTGGGCAGTGACCAGACCCATTACCCTAGCAAGCAAGAGCAGGAGAGCCAAAGACGGTGGGTGCTTCACTCCTACATCTCAGAGCATATGGACGGTCATCCGTGAGGATTCAATGAACTGTCAGGCATTAATATTACTGTTTCTTCCACCACAGCCTGAGGAGCTCATTGATGTTGTCCAAATTTGAGAACTTTCTTAATTTAGAGCCACGCAGTTCATATCAGTAGTTTCATAGTCTAACGTAGGCTCAGACCCTCAAAATATATATGTTGCAGTGATACATACATTTCTAAAATAATACAGAAAAATATGTGTATCTAGTAACACGTAATACAGAAAAATTTTCCAAAAATTCCTAAAAATTATGAGCTTTTGCTACCTGTTGAAGAATGACATCTACTGATGTCTACTGACATCTACTGATTCCCTCTGTCATCCAAATGATCAGTGTTAGTCTTCCAACGATTTGAAATTAGATACCTCTTTGAAGTAAAATGACTCACTCACCCCATGGCTAAAATGAAAAAGACAGACAGTACCAAATGTTGGCAAAGGTGTTGAGAATTCTGACACAGCTCCAGTGGGAGTGAATAGGTGTAACCTCTTTGGAAAACTGTTTGGCACCATAGACTAAGAATGAACAAATGTACTTTCACTCCTCGAAGATGCCCAACAGCAAGGTATACATATGTTTACGAACAGACATGGACAAGAATGCTTACAGCAGCATTTTTCATAATAGCCCAGCACTAGAAACTCCCCAATGTCTGCCAACAGAGGATTGGATAAATAAATTGTAGTGTATTCATACAGTGGAATACCGCCATGAGAATGAACACATACAACCACACACAACAGCATGAATGAATCTCACAAACATCAAGTTAAACCAAAAAAGCCAGACATAAGATATTCCATTTGCATACAAGCAACTGAAATTAACCAATACTGTCCCAAGTCCAAAGGAGCTGGTAACATTCCATCTCTTGATCTGGGTGCTTTTTGAGCTCATCATGTCTCACTATTCGTCAAGCTGGTCATTACGTTCAGCCATATTTAGGAGGACGAGTATTATGTTCTACCTTACGCTGCAGCATGGCAAAGTCACATTGCAGAAGAGCATGTGGGATGAGTGAAATTGTGATACCCATTCCAATTGTAAAATAGAAGAGCACTTTAAATGTTAAATAATATTTTAAAGAGATTTTATAATCTTCTCCAACTATCCAGTGCCAGTTAGAACTCAGTATCATTCTGGGGTAAAACAGAAGCCTAAGGAAGGTAAAGAAAATAAGAGCACCAGCAACCAAAGCACACAAAACAAGAAAGGCTGCTCCAGTCGGCGACATGTGCCTTCCCTGGACCAATAACTGTGGCCAAAAGAATAGGATACATTCATGGTTCAGTCTCAACCACCTGCTCAACAAGATCACATGAAATGGAAAAGGGGCAACTCTCCAAAGGAAAAAGCAATGGGAAAACAGCACATGGGTACTGCCATGTCATAGACTGTATCCGACGGTCGTCATCACAAAAGAAATTCTTAAACTTCGCATATCAAGAATGAGGAAGTATGTTCTCTCAAGTGGCATTCAGCTCTGAGGTTCCATTGTTCTCTCCCCTAACACACATGTCAAATCCATTAGTATTAACATTAAAATATTTTTAAAATACGGATCTCGTTGTAAAACATACATCCAAGTGCGACTACTGATAGCAACCATATTTCAGCGTCTCTCAAAATACTCATCTGCCTATGAACATGTGTTAACACTTTTCCCTCCGGCAGTTTGGATAAATCTCCCACATTGTTTTGACCACATACCTTTCTGTTAACAGCCATGAAGTCACACACCAAAAAATTAACTGAGGACTACAAATGTGGCAGGCTGAACCCAAGCCCCCACTCCTCCTCTCAGGGGAGAGTCTTGCAGATTAGAGAGAAACCAGGTTACTATGATGCCATTTAACCAGAGGGCTCAGCCAAAGGCCTTGTCAGTTTCTGTGGGACCCTCCATAAGAAAGGGACCACACCAAGCAGAGAACATCTTTTTGCATAATAAGGCCAGGACTCTTATTTCACAAGTAGTGGTCTTAAAATCATGTTTTTAGGAGAAATATACATTTGTCTCATAGACTATATACCAGGGGTTGGGCAAACATTTTCTCTAAAGGGTCAGACAGTATATATCTTGCATTTTCTGTAAAGGGCCAGGCAGTAAATATCTTACGTTTTCTGTAAAGGGCCAGGCAGTAAAATCTTACATTTTCTGTAAAGGGCCAGACAGTAAGTATCTTCAGCTCAGCAGGCCTTACAGCCCCTGTTGCAGCTACTCAGCTCTGTAGTGCAAAGGCAGCCACAGACAATACTTCTACAACTGAGTGCAGCTGTATGCCAATAAAACTTTACAAAAACAGGCCTGTGGGAACGGGTCCATTGGCCACAGTTTGCCAACCCTGTGACTAGACAAAAACAAACAAACAAAAACTACATCATAGAAGTGAAATGTGTTTGTTTTTAGACAAAGACAAAGCCCGGACACAGCCCTTCAGATGGAGAGAACAAACAAAAGTTGAAATGCTCCCGGCTGACCCCCAGCCCTCCACACCCTTCCTACCATGGGACTAGAGCTCATCCTCCCCACGCTGCAGAATCGGCAGGGGCCAGAACAGGTTGATTCTGTGTTCACATCCAGCTGAGGCCGGAGGCGGCAGAACTTGTACAACACTCGATGGAGCTGGGACTTCATCCACCCTGAGGAGGAAGGTATGTTCTGAGGAAATGGAAGATACCCCTGATGCTGAAGATTAAAGAGATCTGTGAAGACAACATTGGGAGAAGGGGAAAGAAGGTGAAGGTTAGAGAATGAGGGAGTATTGAATATCCACCAGACAGGACGTACCTGGAGCCCAGGTCCCAATATTTCTTTGGACCCTTTCTTGCATCCTTTAGAAAAGAAGCTCTTAAGCCTTTCAGAAGTCTCTGCTTTATTTCCAACCATTCTCTGCCTCTTCAGTTTCTCCCAAACTGGCCTTCTTGCTGTTTCTGGAACATACCTAGCACATTCCTACCTCAGGGCCTTTGCACCTCCTTACTTTTTAGACAGACTGAAAATTCTTCCTCTAAATACTCAAATGGTTCACTTTCTTTTCATTTGGATGTCTCAAATGACATCTCTTCAAAGATGCTTTCCTTGACTTTTCTATCTAGAACAGTCTTCATCAGGCTTTACTTATTTTAATTTTTCTTCACAGCATATATCACTACCTAACTCTCTTCATCTATAGCATGTGAGCCCCATAAAGGCAGAGATATTTGTTAATTCATTCCAGCTCACTCCCAGAATCTTGAATAGTATCCAGGACACAAGAGGTGCTCAATAAATATTTTTTAAATGAATGTATCAATCAATCAAGCCCAACACATCTATGATGGCTAATATTATGTGTCAACTTGGCTGGGTTATTGCACCCAGATATTTGGTCAAACATTATTTTGGATATTTCTGTGAAGGTGTTTTGGGATGAGATTAATATTTAAATTGGTGGGCTCTGAGTGAAGCAGACTGCCCTCTATGATGTGGGTGGGCCCCGTTCAATCAGTTGAAGGTTTGACTAGAACAAAAGACGAGAGCATTCTGCAGCAATCCGCCTTTGGACTTCATCCACAAAATCTGCTACTCCTGGTTCTAAAGCAGACTGCCTCTGAACTTCAACTGCAACTCCTTCCTGAGTCTCCAGTCCCTTAGACTCCCCTGTCGGACTTTGTGGACTTGCCAAACGTTCACGATTAGGAGAGCCACTTCCTTAAAATAAATCTCTTTATGCCTATATCCTCTTGGTTCTGTTTCTCTGGAGAACCCTGACTAATACAGACTCCAAGTCAAACTATGCTATCTTCTTTACTAAACAATTCCTCCTATTAGCTCCATACCCACTGGTTTTCACGACATGAGTCAGGGAGCTGAAATTTCCACATATCTGCAGATAATATTGCTCCCGAGGACTTCCTCCTCCATGCAGCTAAATGGGGATGGGAGAATGGGGGAGAGGATAATCAAACACAGTTTTTCAAGATTATAGCCGATTATGTACAAACCCTAGCACTTAAAATCATGTGGAGACTTCTCTTCCTTTCATACAATACCATGGCATTCATACCTAGTGAACAGGAAAGTGAATCTACACCCTGACCTGTCTAGATCCTAGAACGGTAAAGAACCGAAAATACCAAACATACGAGTTTATATTTTGGATTTTTAGTCGTGTCCATTGTATTTATATGAGTAGAGATGACCGTAAGTATAAAGTCTACGGGGTATGGAGTGTTTTCATAAGATGCTCCAGGACGGTGCTCCCCCTGGGCCCTTAAAATTTTTTTAAATTTAAGAAACAAAATTCCCTACCCTGGTATCACTCTGAGATCCTGTCATGAGAAAGTAAGGCTCTCCAGCGTCCCCCAAAGTGTTGGGGCGGCCTTCGGATGCTTTCTCGGCTCCCGGCTTCCCGCCCTCCGCCGGCTCCCCAGGGCGGGAGGAGGGCGCCCTCCCAGCCAATCAACGTTCAATAGGGCCCTCCACCCGCGCGTCTTTCAAAGGCCCCTAGAAACCAATGGGCGGTTAAAGGCCGAGCCAGGGCCCTCGGGGCCGGAGGAAGAAACAGGGAGAGGGTCTGATTGGTTCCTGGAGGACGCCGCGCTCCACCTCCCAGAAGGATGTACCAATGAGCTGAGCGAAGGGGCGGGCTCGGCGCGGGGCGGTGGCTGAGACGCCGGTGCCGCTGGAGGGAGGCGGCAGCAGGTGACGAAGCCGGGCGGCCAGCGATGAAGCCGGTGAGTCGGGCCGAGCTTGGACTAGCGATGCCGCAGGGACGGAAGCGGCCCCGAGGCCAGTTCTAGGGCCTGGGGACAGCCCAGGCCTGGTCGCGGCCGGACTCGCAATGTAACCGTCCTGGGTCTGGGAGGTGGCGCTTCCCTGGACGGGGGAGAGCGATGATTGAGAAGGAACAGGGTCGTTGGCTGACGTGGGGACGACGGACACTGGCTGTGCACCTGTTGTGTACAGGCTGGGAACTGCCGCCTGCGAAGTCTCCTAAGCCTCACGACAGCCCTGCCAGAGAGGGCTGAATTCGGTTTTACGGAAGAAACTGAGGCACGGAGAGCTAAGATGTCTCAGTGTATCAGTCTGCCCCAAAGGATGTCCGGGAATGCCCCGCGCCCCGCTGATAAGCGGTCCTCACCGCAGGCGGGGAAAACCACGGAGGACCATTGCCAACCCCCGTTTGTGGGCGCGTCACCGGGGCCAACTAGCACTGCGTCCCTTTCTTGGGTACAGAATCCCTGGGCCTGGGGGAGCGGAAACATCTAACTCTGTTAGGATTTGTTAACCTGGCTGGGAGAGCCTGAGTGAAGGAGCCACACTCACTCTGAAAATCTTGAATCGTCAAAACCGCTTCAAAGAGAAAGGAAAAACAGACGCAAGGAGCTGAGGCCCCACCTGGCTCAATCACCTACCACCAGGGTTGACAACCTATTGAATATTAAAAGACCTTCTCTTGAGTTGATAATATTAACACAAAGAGATCCAAAGCAACTCACATCCCTAGCCTAAATGGTTCTGTAATGTGATCTTGTAGTAGCAAATAAGACCATTATAGAATATAGCTTCAGAGCTAGAAAGAACTGTAGCTGGTTACACTTGCTACTGCCCATGTTTCCATGTGGAGGTGCATCAGCTGTCCTTCACTCCTGGCCTCTTTTTCCACTTGTTCCCAGGAGGGACAGCGTGCAAGATAAGATCCCCTAGTTTGGGAGGAGCTGAACAAAATAGCTGAACCCATTCTTCCCTTCTCTCTGCAGTGCATTGTCCATTGCTGCCCATGACTGGGTGGATAAGTCCAATTCTGGGGTGAGGAATTGACAGGCCCACTTGACAACAGCTTTAAAGCCACATCCTCCCTTTGACACTCAGTAATAAAACTAACATATTGATCTCCATTTGCCTCTCCATTGTTTTATCTCTCAGGGGGTTCCAACTTGGAAATAAGAAGAAAGGTGTATTTTTTATTGGTCCTATAAAACAACTGTCTCTCATGTAGAAATTAGGCCTACAGGATTGAGTTCTAACTCCTTAGATCATTACCCAAAGTCCATCTCAATCTCTCTAGTCCAGTGATTCACAAAGTTGAGGGCATGCTATTCTACGTGTCCACCCCCTATCAACCAAACTGCTAGGCCATATTGGGGTTATTTTTTGAGAAAAGGGGGAGTTAAAACTATTTCTCTGGCTTTATCGCCTCTGCTCTGATGTCACAGTTCCTGAAAACAAGCCCTTTCTCCTTTTGCATTTATTGCCTTAACTTCTTCCTTATCTGCCTAAAAATCTGCTCATCCTTCAAAACCAACTAATATATCTCCTCTGAAGCTTTCTCCAGCTCTCTAAGCAGTCACTCCCTTGTCCGCTCTAAAGTGCATTGTTTAGGGGCACCTGGGTGGCTCAGTTGCTTAAGCACCTGCCTTTGGCTCAGGTCATGATCTCAGGGTCCTGGGACTGAGCCCCACATCAGGCTCCTTGCCCAGCGGAGAATCTGCTGCTTCCTCTCCCTCTCCCTCTGCCTGCCACTCCCCCTGCTTATGCTTGTTCTCTCTTTCTCTCTCCCCCTGTCAAATAAAAAAATAAAATCTTTAAAAATAAAGTGCATAGTTATGCTTCCATTTTAGCACTTACAACTTTCTTTTATAATCTATGCACGCATCTCTCCAACTATACTGAAGCTATTTATTTTATAGATCTTTGCATCTCCAGAGCTTGGCAAATGAATGTGTTTAAGAAATGTTTGTGAATTAATGAACAGATCTCCTCACTTTATAGTTGTACAAAACTGAGACCCAGAATAAACTGAAGTTGCTTGTCCGAGATTATATAGTAAGTGTAAGAGCCAAAACCAGAATCCTGGTTTGTTCCCAATCCAGCTCTCTTTCCACTATAGAGCACGTAATTAATAATAGGAGGGTAAAATCAACAATTTATTACTGACATCACTGATCATTCTGATATTCCAGATTGAATAAATTGCAAATATGCATTCAGTGTGTGTTTAAGCAAGGATCAGCTTCTATGTACATATTTTTCTTTACAGTTGTTTAACATAACTAATTTCTTTTGAAGCCTAGTTCATTGCAAACAAGTGAGTTTGACTCATCAGACGAAGAGCCTGTTGAAGATGAACAGACTCCAATTCAGATATCATGGTATGTTAACACTCTGATCAATGAGCTAATTATTTGATGTGCACATCACAATCCACGTAGATAACATAGTCCACATATTGAAAATATTTAGTGATTCTCTTCTGCCAATTGTGTAATTCTAATCTTTAAGGGATCTTTTAATTCCATGGTTTATTTACTATCTATGATAGAATAAGGATTTTCTTTTGGGTGGGGATGGGCAGAGGAGGAAGTCATTCTTTATGCATTCAGAAAACCATTGTAGATACAAGTAAGTAAGGAGTTGACATAGGATCAGAATATCTCCTATTCAGTACCCAAACCTACTTATTCTTTTGTGACAAAAGACTGATATACCAAACATAGGATGAGATGTTTAATTGTTTATCATTTAGTCAAATCCTAGAACTACTTGCCACAATAATGCATCTATTAGCAGACCCTGCTAAAGATAAAAGCCACGTTACCATAGATACAAGAGCAAAAACAAATGTTTCTATAAAGAATCAACTTCCAAATCTTGGCAGTGACTTATTGTTACACCAGAATCTCTACAACAATCCATGCTTTCTCTCATCCCTGTTAATGTAATAATCTCTCTAAGAAAATGCCATTTCCAACTACAGGAAGAGAAAAAGAGTGTGTTATCCCTAAAGTTCCTTTTGTTCTGCCATCAAATAGCAATTATCTCTCATTTCCCCTATATCCCCCTTTAAAACTCAAGAACTCATCCAATTTTCAGAGTCACATGGTATGTATACAATGCCCTCATTTTCCTCTAAACTCACCTTCTGTCTTATGGATGAAGTTAGCTTTTACCTGCTTTGTCCCTGAGTACTGCAAAATGGGAATATGATTTCTTGAAATTATTTTAACCAAAATCCATTACAACAAGGAATGACTTGTGATTTTTATCCTATGAAATTATATCTGTTTAAGGAAAGCCTACCAAGAAATCTTAAAATAGTAACGTAGACTGAATGCTGGGGTGAAATCCCCAGAAGGCCATTTTCTAGCTTATTCCCCAAGATTATTAATACAAAATATCTCAGGTAACATACCACGGAACTTAATATGTTCTACTTTATACTAGCCATAGGCAATCGAGACATTATTATTTTTAAGGTAAGTTTCAATTAACTCGCCACTGTTAATTGTGACGGGGGTGCCTGGTTTAAGCATCCTGATCTTGATTTCAGCTCAGGTCATGATCTCAGGGTTGTGAGACGGAGCCCTGTGAGACCTGTGTTGGCCTCTGCACTCAATGGGAATCTTGCTTGTCCTTCTCCCTGTCCCCTCCTGCAGGCACTCCCTCTTTCTTTCTCTCAAATAAATAAATCTTTAAAAAAAAAAAAAAGGCATTAAATTGTGACAAAGCAAATGATCAGTCCCTGTTTTAAAACTCCCAGGCTTTCTGAGCCTTTTTGTGAACAACATATTGATATTTACATATGCATTTTTGTTTTGTGGCTATGGTAAAACTTTAAAACACCCATGTTCAGTGCCAAGCACAAATTTCTTAAATTGAATTTCCGTTTTCAACTTTTTAAAAACTGGACTAAGCTTACAGTTTTATTCTTTTCAGGCTACCCCTGTCACGAGTGAATTGTTCTCAGTTTCTTGGTTTATGTGCTCTTCCAGGTAGGTAAGGCTACAACTGGCTTCCTGTTGAGATACTTAAAATAATCTGTTTATCAGCTAATACATCATTGTACTGAGCAAGAAGAGAATTTCATAGATCATCAGCCTGGGGGGCTCACTTTTGGAAGCCCTAATAAGCTCTATCTAAAAGAACATAGATCACTCTTGAACACTTCCAGACCCATTCACAGTTCTGCATTTCTGATTTACCTATCTTAATAAAACTTCAACATTGGGGTACAAGGTAAGGCTGAAGGCAACAGGCAGGTACTTGCTACAAAAAGGACACAGAATAAAGACTCTTTGGGTGAGGTGCTCCTTCAGCTGGGGTCTATGAATCCCTGCAATTATATTCCTAAGAATATTAGAAATTGAAATCCACACTCAAAATGAAATCGAAACATATAAATGATCATATAGGTATGACCTTGTAAAGTAGCTGTGTTATGTGTTTAAATATATTTGTTATATGTGACCAAAAACTGACTTTTTCACTTGCCTTATTACTGCTTATAGGTTGTAAATTTAAAAATGTTAGAAGAAATATCCAAAAAGATACAGGTAGGTATAACATGAAACAACCATATTAATAGTTTTTTCTTAATAACACTGAAAATCTCTTTGTCAAAAAGAACAAACATTAGTCTCTGCTCAGTATACCAAATAAATGTTTGTTATTTCATAGTTTCAAACTGTAGACTTATTCTAATACGCAGAGATATTTGCGAAGGGCACAGAGAGCTAACTCCTCATTTACTAAACATAGCATTGCTTTTCACTGATTGTTGTAGTTACGCACAGAAATTGCATTTGAGTTTAAAATGTTTAAGTTGGAGGGAGGAAACTATGTAAATAGAAAACTGCCATTTCACTGCCCAGATCTTTGAACACACTGTCCCTTACAGACTTGATTATGATAGTAGAAATACGCCTGAGCTGAGAACCCAGAGGCAGTAGTGAAATTGCCCATCCTGGGTAGAAAATTTAGAGAGGCAGCAGCTAAGTGGGAAAGATGGGGTACAGTCTGATCTTCACAGGCTCAAGGATATTAGCCTCAAGTCTAATGACATCACAAATACCCTAATAACCCATCCCAATTTGTAATTTCCATATCGCACGGTACAAAAACACTTGGGTTTTCAAAACGTTTTATCCTGGTTGGCCTGGAGTATCTCAAGGCTAATAGTCCTACCAATGTCCTTACAATACACCAACATAAATATAAATAAACACACACGCACACACCACATGCATATCTTGATTCTGACCAGTATAAATTTTTGAAATCTTAAAATTTTTTCCTGGTTGTTTTGGAATATCAATTTATTAATTTGCTTTCTCTGATTTATTCCTTACTTACCAAAAAAGACTTGCAGAGGCTAATAGGTTAGTTGACTCTTGCATTATTTGTGAAGATACTCTGATTTAGAGATACCGGCTTTGGTAGGAAGATTTCATCTGGAGAACATTTAGGTCATAAGCAAACTGTAATGAAAATCACTGGTTCAAGAACCAGTCTTGTACATTTTGGAAAGCCCTATTCATTTAGTATCTTCTATAAAAGGGGTTTCCAATATTTTACCAAACCCTTTGTTTTCCAGTGAGATCTTCAATGGAATCCAGTGTATAAAAGATGACAATCTGATGGGAGAGACCTAGAATCTCCCTGCATCAGCCCCTGTGTTTCCCTCCTCAGAGTCCTTTCTAGGAAAGTTTGAAAACCACTGTACAATAGAAATTATCCATTGTGTGCAAGAGGCAGACAGAAAATTATCTACTCTTAAAAATGGTTCAGTATGTGGATTTCAGTTTTAATCCTTTTAGAAGTACAAAAAAAATAGTATTATCTAAAGCAGCACTGTCCAATAGAAATACGATGGGAGCCACAAGTAGAAGCCATGTATGTAACTTTATATTTTGTAGCTGCCATATTAAAAAAGTAAAAACAGATTAAATTAACTTGATACATTTTATTTAACCTAACATAGCCTAAATAGTATCACTTCAATGGTTTTAAGCATAAAACAAATTATTAATGAGACACGGGTGTTTTGTACATTTACAATACATCTCAATTTGGGCTAGCCACATTTCAAGTACAAATCTGGAGGTTCATGATAAAAGGTGCTTAGTTAAATGTCCCTGGATTTAGGAGGCAGGGAGAGAAAGGAGGCTGAGATCAGCCAGAATTAATCATTCATTTTGAACATAAGACTCTCTAGTGAATATTGCCATAAGGATGTTCCAGTGCATAGAATGGCCTATAGTACTATTGCTTGGTTTATATTCATTATAGTGAAATTAGCTAAGTCACCTAATACTAACACAGCTAACGTTTTATTTCCTAGAGACCTAGTCCATAAAATTAAATGCATGATGGCAAGACACAGTACAAATGTAAAGGAGAACATGAGCTCAGGCACCATGGGCATGCAGGGGATTTTATCTACAATGCTTAGGGTAAAACAGAGCAGCAGAGTGAGGAAAGTAGCAAACATGGATTTTGTGAGAGGAAAACGGGAAAGAAATATGCTATTGTTTCTTCACAAGAGTTTATTTCAAAATATTAGATGTTTTAAAATTTATTTTTAAAGCCATATTGAAAAAAGTTTTTTTCAAGAACAGTGATATAGTTGAAATTAGTTGAAAAATCTTAAAATTCAGTTAAAAGCATTTTGAATTAAGTTATTGATTATAATATAATAATTATTATATAATTATTATAATATGATATTATAACTATTATGTTATAATGCTATTATATTATACTGTTATGATTATTATAGTATAATTTTATTATTATGGTGATCAGCTTTAATCACCTTTTGGTTCAGGTGTTTCTAATTCATATTTTGTGCTTAGTGACTTGATTTTTACCCTACTTTGAAGACAGATCAATATTGTTTTAGATTATCAATAAGTATTTCAAGTTTATAGATTATCATTTGTTATTTACTTAGTTTGGCTTAAGAAATTTAACACCACATCCTCTGTCTTGACTGTATTTAAATTTGTAATATTTTATACATGTGTATCCATATCTTGGTTTATTGGCAGAAGAACTAAAGAGCTATGGTATACAAGACATATTTGTTTTCTGCACCAGAGGGGAACTGTCAAAATACAGAGTCCCAAACCTTTTGGACCTCTACCATCAGTATGGAATTATCACTCATCACCATCCAATCCCAGATGGAGGGACTCCTGACATAGCCAGCTGCTGTGAAATAATGGAGGAGCTTGCAATCTGCCTTAAAAATAACCGAAAAACCTTAATACAGTATGTTTCTCTCTTCTCTGTAAATGATGTAAGAAATGCCTTAGTCGGAATGATTTTTCTAATTATTGCATCTTTATTCATTTATTACCTACCCTGTAGCTTGGTGCAAGGATTAAAAGGAGATGAGGCATGGAGAGTACCAGCACAATGTCTGCTACAGGGCAACCACTCAGATATTTGCTATTATTACTTCTGAAGAGTAAGGACAAAAAATGAGTAGATTTGGAAATGTTTAGAACAGGCTTACAGGCTTTTTATTCTTTCCTCTTGCCTTAGAAGTTTACTTATAATTTTGGGACCCTCTTCCTCCCAAAAAAAGGTGGGGCATCATTCTTATAATACCCTTACTCATTGGTCAGTCTTTCAGTTACTTAGTTGCTTCTAACAGCAAAAAAAAATGTCAGTTTGGGGGGTGCCTGGATGGCTCAGTCAGTTAAGCATCTGCCTTCATCTCAGGTCATGATCCCGGGGTCCTGGGATTGAGCCCTGTGGGGATGGGGGGGCAGTCTCTGCTCAGCAGGGAGTCTGCTTCTCCCTCTCCCTCTGACCTTCCTCCCCTCTGTTCGTGCTCTCTCTCAAATGAATAAATTAAAAATCTTTTTTAAAAAGTCAGTTTTTTAAAAATTAGCAAAGAAATCATTCATAAGCAATGAGCAATCTTAAAAATATGACTGTAAAATTATATTTGATGATAGGAATTTGCCACCAGAATGAAAGAGGGACTCTCATTGTTTGTCAATGGCTATGCACAAGCTGCTTGTATGGAATTTTAAAATGAAATAAAATGAGCCCAGGGGGAAAAAGGAGAGAGGAGAAAAGTAGCTTGGAGAAAGGAAAAAGGGAGTGACAATCAGCAGGAGACAATAGCAATACAAAGATTAGAAGTGGTGCTGTGGTTAATACAGTAGAGGCTCTGCCACAAGTGAGATGCACAGCAGAGGATAGAGCCAGCCACGGGGAGCAAACTAGTCCTTCTCTGTGCTGCTTGTGCTTCTGGAACAAGATAGAGTAATAGATAGCTCGACACCTCAAAAGCCCTACAGTCATTGATTTGAACTAGAAAGTATGCGGACTATACCAAATAACCAGGTGGTCTCAGGGCACCCAGGGAGAGGGCAAGCCCAGACAGCTTCTCTCCTTAGACCTAGAGCTGGGGGCCTCGTGCCAACAGTTCCCATTCTGGAGGCAAACCAAGTAGTGCACGGGGCTTTGAGGGGACACACTTTTTGTGGCTGAACTAAACTCCGATGTACAGAGAAACCATCCTACATTCTAGTTTCCAACCTTCCTCTAGAGAAAAGCATAATCTGTAATTGTAAGCAATTACTAATTGCTTTACTAATTATAAAAGCAAAATTTTAGAATAAAGTTGTCTATACTAAATTTTCTAATAAGTCTAGGTAAAATAGCATTAGATAACTACATGTGGCTAATGAAAAATATTTTCCAATTTGGGGACCCATTTTTCAAAGCAGTTCTGAGATTTTTTTTTTATAATACATCTTTGAAAACAGCCTCTGCTGAAAAGTTTCCAGAGATCGAACTAGCTCAGATTAGTGAAATTCAACGAATGCTACTCGAGCAGGTTCTAGCACGCCCAATGCTGTCTGATGTTTGAACAGAATACAAACAGGATGGAAAGATGGTCGCATATGTTGAGTGCTTCTGGCTCCCATAAAATAAAGCATCTGATGAGTGGAAATTTTCATCGTCCTACAGCTTTCCAAGGTGTCCTACAGTGACTAATTTTCTATCCATTCTGCCATCTTTGAGTGCTCCCATTGCTAGACGGCTCTGGAGTTTATCCCTCAGAAACTGGGTCTGGGAAAATTTTTTCCACCGCCTGTGTCTGCCAGTGCTATCCCACTGATTCTCCCTGTGCATTTCTGTTGCTATATAAAATCAGCAAACACAGCTTGCCTACTGTCCTGTGCTGCTTCCTAGGGCTGTCGAAACAAAGTACTACAACGTGGGTAGCTCAGAACAGCTGACACTTGCTCTCCCTCAGTTCTGAAGCTAGAAGTTCAAAATCAAGGTGTCAACAGGACCCTATTCCCTCTGAGACTCTGGCAGAATCCTTCCTTGCCTCTTCCTAGCTTCTGGTGGTGGCCGTCATTCCTTGATGTTCCTTGGCTCACAGATGCATCACTCTAATCTCCGCCTCTGTCGTCACATGATTCTGTGTTGCTGTGTCTTCTTGGGGTATTTCCTCTTATAAGGACACCAGTCAGCCTCAGTTAAGCCTCTGCCTTGGATTCAGGTCATGATCCTGGTGTCCTGGGATGGAGCCCTTCATTGGGCTCCCTGCTCAGCATGGAGTCTGCTCCTTCTTCTACCCTCCCCACTGCTTGTGCTTGCTCTCTCACTCTCTCAGATAACTACATTAAAAATTGTAAATAAATAAATTAATTAATTAATTAATTTTTTAAAAAGGCACGAGTCATACTGGATTAGGGCCCACCCCTGTGACCTCATCTTAATTTGATTACATCTGCAAAGACCGTATTTCTAGATAAGGTCACATTCACAGTCCCAGAGATTAGGACTTCAACACACCCCAAGGGGATACGATTCAACCCCTAACACCCACTGTGTACCAAACACTACGAATACAAAACACTCACGCACTGTGAGGCACAGTCCCCGCCCTCAGGGAGCCCACGCTAACCGCACGACCACGTAAGTGCAGTAAGGCTCACACAAGGCGTATACAAGGCAGCACAAAGGGCAGCGGCGGTTTCTGTGGGGGCACGAGGGCAGTTCAGAAAAGGCCACGTGAGCTGGGTTTTGAAGGATGAGCAGGAATCAGAGGAGGAAAGACAAAGGTAGAAATAGGCATAAAGCAGCACTCATCTTGCAGAAGACCACCGAAGCGCACTGCCTCTACCTTTCTGTGGTGGAGCCTCAGCTCTGATGCAGCCTATATCCGGGGCACTTTGCAGAAAGCAAGCTCACGAACACTCTGGGAGTCGGCTTCTGGCCCTTGGCTCACACCCTCCCCCCGCTGCATCCACAGACAGTACACCATGCCCACTCATGCTCCTGAGACGTCGTCGGCACCCCGTCAGGTTCAGGGAACCCTCTAAGAAAGTTAGGAATTGTGTAATGCAGTTTTTAAGCATCTTTGAAAGTAATTAGAATGAATGGCTTTGTTGCTTTGAGGTTTAACCATGATTTTTTTCTGGAAAATCCAGTTATGTAGAACTGCTGATTTCTTCACAGGGCTAGACTATAGCAGCTAACATTCATTTACTTCTTACCCTGCGCCAAGCTCTGCTGCAAGCTCTTTACAAATGTTGGTTACCTCATTCAGTCCGAACTGTGATGCAGGTACTGGGGCTGTCACTATGTTTCAGGTGAAAGGGCTGAGGCCCAGAGAGGGTAAATCGCTTGCCTAGGTTCACACATGTCATATGACAGATCCACCATTCAGCCCCAGGCAGTGGGGCTCTAGAACCCAGGCTCTAAACCTCTGTAACACGCCACCTCTGTGCTCTTTTTAGATAAATGAAGAGTCGTCATACAGGCTTGTTCCATAACACTAAGGTTTTGTTAAGACAGAGGAAAATAAACTGGCAGTTGGTCAGAATAGTCTGATTTCTATTTAGTAACATGTTCCACTTGTCAGATGTGGATCCTGGAGTTCAAAAGGTCGATAAAAAGGCCCTGCCTACATTGACCATGAGAGGTGTTCAGAATACCTCCCAACAAATAAATAAGCACACTTTGCTCTTGATTAATTTAAAAATATTTATTAACCTCTGTGTGCCAGGCACTGTGAGAGTAGGCACTATTAGATTTAGAACTAGAAGGCAGAAAGAGCAAGTCTTTAGTTCTAAGTGGTGGGGTGGAAGGAAAACGTACAATATTCAAAAATGTGCTTCCCTTTCAGCTGTTATGGAGGACTTGGGAGATCCTGTCTTGGTAAGAAATGTGTTTTCATTATTCAGTATTTTTTTTACCCTCAAAGTAGGCAAAGATATCCTGTTTCTGGGCCATATCCTCACTTTGTATTAAAATGAGACAAAACACCATATAAATCTGCTAAGACCTAAAGAATTATTTAAGGCCCTTAATTTGGTATTCTCTAGAATGCAAATGGGAGGTATTTTCAACATTGTTTTGAAGGATTCTGCAAAACATAAACTAAAGTCTTAACACCTGCATTCTTGCGTTTTGTTTTGTTTTCTAATGTTTTCCCTATGCAGGTGTTACGATACTGACAGTAAATTCTAAATAATATCCATCATAAGTATGAAAACCAAAGTTAATTACTTCATGCAATTACTGTTCATTTTTTTAAAAATGTGTTAGGAAAAAAAAGTTAACAAAATGGTGTACTGGAGTAACAGTTATTCCTTTTGACGGTGGACAGTATCAAAAAATTAAAAACTTTTATGCTTCTAAGGACATTATTAAAATGAAAAGACAACTCACAAAACAGGAAAAAATATTTACAAATCATGTATTTGATAAGGGACTTACCTAGAATATATAAAGAACTCTTACAACTCAATAATAAAAATCAAAAAATGGGCAAAGGATCTGAATAGATATTTCTCCAAACAAAATATACAGATGATCATTAAGGACATGAAAAGATGCCTAACATCATTAGTCATCATAGAAATGCAAATCAAAACCACAATGAGATACCACTCAATACCCATTAGGATGTCTGTTATCCAAAAAATGGAAAAAATCCGATGGGAGGTGGAGAAATTGGAACTTTCATATACTGCTGGAGAGAATGTAAAATGGTGTCGCTGCTTTGGACAACGGTCTGGCAGTACTTCCTCAGTTAAACAGAGAGTCACCGTGTGCCCCAGCAGTCCCACTGCCAGGTATATGCCCAACACAAATGAAAACACGTAAAACTCGTACAGGAACAAAATTTACAGCAGCATTATTCACAATAGCCAAAAAATGGAACCAACCTAAATGCCCATCAACTGACAGAGGATAAACGAAAAGTAAATCCATACAATGGAATATTATTCATCCACAAAAAGGAATGAAGTAGTTACCTGCCACAACAGGTATGTGTCTTGAACACATTATGCTAAGAAGCTAGTCACAAAAGCCCACATATGACTGCATTTACATAAAATATCTAGATTAAGCAAATCCACAGATCAGGGGTAATGGGGGCATGGGGATGATGACAAGAGGGGACAGGGTTTCTTTTTGCGGGGATGAAAATGTTCTAAAATGGACTGTGGCGATGGCTGAAACCTATCTGTGAATACACTAAAATCCACTGAATTCTGCACTTTAAATGAATGAATTATGTGGTATATTAAATAGAACTCAAGAAAGCTGTTAAAAAGAATGAAGCCAGTTTAAACTTCAACCACCGTCATTTAAAATAATAATTTAACTGTCAAAAACACATATTAAAAGTCTTCGGATTCATTTTGCACGACACTAAACTCCCATCTTCTGCACCAGAAGTCTAATTAAATATACAATGCTCTACCCTATCATTAATTATGTAGTAATATACTATTTTCCTAACGTGTTCCGCTAGTAGCCGCTTGTCTCCTACTCTACCTGTCTGACGCAGTGTCACCACAGCAAGCCATGGACAGCCTGAGAGACCTGCGAGGGTCTGGAGCAATACAGACCATCAAGGTAAGGAGGCTGCCCGCTCCTGTGTGCTCGCGGTTTGGGGGCAGTCACAGACGCAGCGGAATCCGCCATCACGAGGGCAATGGAAACCCAGAGCATTCTGTTATTCATCTATCACCTGCTCCAAATTTCTGTGTGAATCTAACCTGCAGGTCTGAAAAAGTTCACAGTGTTTCAAACAAAATAATGAAAAATCTGAACTTTGCCGTTTACTCTTGCAGGACCTACTACTGTTTAGTTTTTGCCCATTCAGTTCTTGGAATGAATCCTCTCTTTTGGAAAAATTTGGAAATTTTTAATATTTAATTTTTCCAAACGAGAGGATTCCTATAAACTTGGTAATTTCTCGGCCAGAAAGAACTAGTGACGATCCTATCATATCATCAAACTGTTAACAAAGACAAATGACTATAATACAAAAAACCCCGCAAAACAGTTCTAATTATCCTGTGGTGTGGATAATTGAAGAGACAATTTTGCCATCTACTTTCCCCTTAACACTTAAAAATCTCTGCAGTAGCAGTGCCCCAAGGATATTATTATGTATTAATGTTCCTGAAAGATTCTGCAATTTCACTTTATTTCTAGATTTGTAAAGCCGATTTGCCTTCCTTTGCCAAGTACCCTGTCTCAGCATTAGGACTGAATCAGAGGGTCAGGCATGAGAGTCCTGGCCTCCAGTGGCTTCCTGGGTTCGAGTCCATCTTCCCAGGGTCAGGGGTCTACCCAAGGGCCACGAATGTGAATTATTATAGTAACTGACAAATTCACTAAGCAGTCTGATGCTCAGGGCTTAAATCAGGTCATTCAAAACAATCCATACAGGATCCACTTCATCGTACAGGTTCTGAAAGTAGAGAATTCCCTTTCTTATCTCTTAAAATCCAGTGATTCTTCAAATTCAAGATATTTTCAGGTCTCTCTCTGAAACAAAACCAAATGGTCCCACATATCCGAGTGTGTGTTTTACATCGATTTCATCTTGGAGAGAATTAAGCCCACATTACATGGGCTATCAGTTGATCACCTCGGCTCTCGGTACCAAACAGGCTTGCCCATCTCTGTGCTGATAGAGCTAGCCAGTATGCAATTTCAACTTGCCAAAAAGGATAAAAAATGAGATAATTGGCAGAATAAGAATATCCTCTGGGAAACTACTAAAACTCCAAATAAATTATTTAAAGTTTTCTTTACTTCCCTTATCTGTTAAGATTAGTGATTTTTTTAAATATTGACTACTATGAACATTGTTCCAAATGGATTCTATCATCACAAGAAGCAGAAATCGAGGGCCTCCATAATTTAAGAAAAAGATTAATCGTTAATTGCTATAGAAAGTACCCTCTCCTCCCTACGTAACCCCCAGAGGAAGATACATTAGCAAAAAGAATGCCTTCATGTATTATTTTTAATTTTAACTTGTTCCTGCCAGTAAAGGGAGAAAGGATTTTACAGATTTATAAAACATTCATGTGTATTGAATGCTACCTTCCGATTTTTAAAGCAATAGTTTTTTTCACACTATATGCACCTTTATGAAAAGGTAAAAAATTTCTCATAATGCAAACACTTCCTTACTTAAAAGGATGTAGAACTGTTCTTAGCAATTATTTTTTGATTCCTGACTCTTACTACTGTGACTACTCTGCTAACTAGTTTTCTACAATATATTTCACTGTATCTTTACTTTTTTCAGCAATATAATTATCTTCATGAGTTTCGGGACAAACTAGCTGTACATCTATCATCAAGAGACTCATTATCAAGATCTGTATCTAGATGAAAAAGAATTTCAAATAACATATATATGACCATGTCTGAAACTTAAGAGCTATTTAACATAATTTGTATTGAAATGAAACTTACTAGTGTTACCAACCTGAATGTACACGTGTATGTGCAGATGTTCCTAAAGCTTGTACTGACAAATCTCAGTCGTGTCTCTCATCTCTTACAAAAGATCGAAAAATTGCTGTACAATTTTCCTTTTTAGAAATGCACTGGCTTCTCTGGAATGTTTTACCTGGAAGTAATGCTGAAACAAGCATATGGAAAAATATCTGACTGCCTGTTTTTATTATTTACCACACTTGTACCTCATCTTACTATTTGTAACTACCGGGTGGAATATGACATAGTAATAATATAAAAATTATTTTGAGCACCCAAGCTAAAATCAAATAATTTTCACCCTCTACTCCTCCCACATTTTCTCCCATGGTTTTTTCTACTTCATAGACATACAGAAGTGCAAGGGATCCTATGATTCGTCTGGTCACCTCCCACCCAATACTGGATCACCCCCAACAGGTGTTCAGCCAGCATTTGCTGGAACATTTTCAGATAAGAGGTATTCACTGGGTCAGACAGCTGCTCTGTTTTTAGAAGAATCACTTTTTTTGACCCTAGGGACTACACAGAATAAATTCAATCCCTCCTTCACATTTATGTTAGAAAGCACTTACCCACAGATTAACAGTCTCCAAATCTCTCGCTCCATACCTCACCCTACGCTACTGAATGCGTCTTTTTGTCTTTAACTGTAATGTTGAGCAGTCGGCACTGGAGACGAGGCTATTCTAACAGGCATTGGTGGCTTCCGTGCTACACACAGTAGTCCCTTGGCTGCTGGCAATCACAAATGTGAACCAAGGGTCCTGGGCACTTCCACACAAGAGAAAGTAAATTTCACCACATCAAACTTCTTTTTTGAATTACCATGTAATTGCCAAAAGCTCTCTTTTGTCTCACATTCCTCTTGCTGCTGCTGAACCACTTTAATTTCACTGGGGAATACTTTCAAACAATTACTAGTGCCGTGAGGGATCTTCAGACCAGAGGGCCAGTATGTTACATAATATAAAATCAGTATTTTAATACTTTTATATATACGTTACTTCAGGAATTTAAGATTTTATAAGAATTACTAAGGAAGATGGGAGAACCACATATCCCACCAGTATCTGAATATTTAAACTAGGGGTTTCTTATCTAAGATAATAAATGCCAAAAGCTACAGCCAGAAAAAAAAAAATTTAAATAAGTACAAGCTGCAATAACAGGTTGGCCTTCCTCATGGTTTCAGTATCACAACCAAATACAATTTAAAAATCACAGTACCCTATTATACTTTAGGAAATGACTGAAATTGACATTACAAATCTTACATTGCTTTCTCTTAATATGAATATAGAGCGTATTCATGAACACTTAAGAAAGTGGAGGGAAGGGGCGCCTGGGTGGCTCAGACGTTAAGCGTCTGCCTTCGGCTCAGGGCGTGATCCCCGGCATTCTGGGATCGAGCCCCGCATTGGGCTCCTCCGCTGGAAGCCTGCTTCTTCCTCTCCCACTCCCCCTGCTTGTGTTCCCTCTCTCGCTGGCTGTCTCTCTCTCTTTCAAATGAATAAATAAAATCTTTAAAAAAAAAAAAAAGAAAGGGGAGGGAAAATATTGGCATGGATTAACCAAATCCTTTAATAATCAACTGAACTTTCAAAGTGCATGCTTCCCTCATTATTACTGCAAATGCTAGTTAAGCCTTCCGTGTTTAAAATGCTTAACTACTTTAACACTAAGTATCAAGGGAAAACATCAATTATTCCGTTAACAGAGAAATATGGAATGGCGCTACTCAAAAAAAAGTAATTTCACACTGTTGGAAGAGTATTTTCTCTATCTAACCTGTGGAATAGCCCTCCCCCAAAACAATGGGGAGAGGGGGCAGAGAGACAAGCTAGAGTCCTGGTCACACACAAGCCCAGTTAGCTGCTGAAATTGAATTAACACACAGACTCAGCCATTAACCATAAACTACACAAGGAAACATTTGAGACGGTTTGTTTTTAATATACAAACGCAAAATAAATCAAGCTCTAAGAAGGTAGGACTGCTTAAGGGCATTTTCTTTCGGGGCAGTGGTACAGCACCAATCAGTTAACTCCGACTTTAAGAAACCATGAGCACAGATGGCTAACTACACTCTGTTTCTTCCAGAGTTTTAGGGTCTACCTGGTCATCAACCTATTACTTAGGAAATTTTTCTTCTCCAGGCTCCGTGAACATGGTGAGCAAAGAGATTTAAATGTTGAGAAAACACATCGTACAATAAAGTTAACTTATCCATGTGAAGATGTTCTCTACATCTTCATGTCCACAATGTGCATTAAAAAAATTAACACAGGATAAAACCTTCACTCCAGTCCCACAGATCAGCCACTTTATACGGTTAATACTGTTCCCCAAACTAAGCAGAACAAGCAGCAGAGTTGTTTACTCCTTTTAGATACTTAGCTTTAGGACTCTTCATTTTCATCAAAGGGAAATTGTTCTAAGAAAGCTATTCAACATATCCAGAAACAGAGCCACATTTTTTCTCTTGGCATCACTCTGAAGTATTCGTTCAGAATCATCTTCTGAGCTATAATCCTGGTACCAGACACTCACTAGCTGCGCTGTGACCACGGAGCAGTGACAGGTTTCAGCAGAAGAGCTTAAATAATTTGAGACTAGCAGCAGTTTCCCAAAAGGATATAAGTACTTTTATGAACAATGCTAGACAGGTATCAATATTTTTATCTTTCCCCTTCAAAAACAGAGTTGTGTTAAAATATTTTTGCTGTCAAAATTTCTGATTTACAATTATACCGTACAACTGACTGAGAGATGCACATTTGTGAGTGTTGAATGGTCTATAAATAAGTAAACTAGACAAATACTTTTAAATACAGATGATTTAATTGGGTGGGAAACATCACCACACTGCTATGACGTAGCCACACCTAAAATGAGAGCTCACACCGCTGCAGGGGCTAAGAGATACACAGAAGTCATTATTTGCACCATAGCAATAATATTCCATGTACACTGTTGATAAACATATAACTGGAAGAAAAGAGAAATGTTGTAGCAAGGAAAATATTTTTCTAGTTTCAGAGCTTATCTACATTTCTATCTCCTTTCTACGCACACATCTGACATATTTTCAAAATATGTCGATTTGGAGAGCAGAGAAGAGCTCTACAAGAGCTATTAGTGTGAGTGCTTGCTCCTCAGGCCTAAATACACTGAACGGGCTTTAAATGAGACACATACTGCAAAGGACCATGCGCTTTGTTGCTGTGTGAAAGAACATTATCTGGGGATCTGATCTTGACTGCTAGGTCAGGCAGTTCATGCTGTAATCCATGAGGCTTATCATAGGCTTTCGTAATACTAGACACATGTCAAAAGTGATTGGTCATTTCCTATCACTTCCCCTTCCCATGAAAAATAATTCAAACTTCAAACATATTAGCACTTTGTCCATCGCCTGGGACCCAACTCTCCTCAACCATGGGACAACTGGGCCATACCAGTTAAGCATTGTGAAAATCATCAAACGTCATTAATAAGTTTCTACCCCTACACCTCCTTGGTACTAAAGGGACATACTCCATGATATACTATTATTACCCCATAGAATAACTGCTAAATAGGCTACATTTTTATATAAGATTTTTAATTCAGGAGAATCTGTAATACCATAGCAAAAAAGACTTGTCAGTATAGATACCAACCACAGTGTGGTATACTAATGGTTTCTGGAAGTTAGAAAACTCAAAGATAAATCAAGGCACATAACAGCAAAAGTAATTCTAACAAGGGAAAAAAAATTACCTAAAGAAACAGCTGTCACTGCACAGGGAGCAGTGTGGTGAAAGCTGGAAGGGTTAGGAACCCAGGCTAAGTATGCCGCAGCTGGGCCTGCAGGGATAACAGAGCGCGAGGGCTGCCCGAAGCAGATTAATGGGGGGCACAAATCAGATTCCGAGCAAGGAAAAGAGCCAGTAGGATACTGCCTGAGGCAAGTACCCTGCAAGTACCTGATTTAAGTTCCTACAATACCAGAGAAGGTAAAGATGGGTAGATACTGTGAGAGCTTCCAGGAACTCAATCTTTTAATCGCTTACATGCCTAGGAACCAACAACCTACCACTGAGATGAGTAAACCTCACTGGCAGTCAGTCAGTCACCTTTGAGGAACCAGCTAAGGTTCGGAAGCATGAGAAGGTGGCTTCCACAAATTGCAGCCAGTAAACCTTGCAGAATTTTGGAGAATATTCTGGAAAACATTATTAAAAGGAGATGTGTTAAAACTTATAAAAGAAAGTAGTGCTTGCTGAGAGACAGCAAGGGCTTGTGAAAATACTTTGACAGGAATGCTAAAGAACAGCCCCAAGAAACCTATCTGGACTTGGCAAGATCTCTCATGATCAAAAGTACTTGTGAACCAGAAAGAAAAATGAGGAGTGGGTGCTGCCATAATTAGCTGGATTAGAAACTGAATCGCTGCTCAAACTGAGCACGAATCTTCAGTGCCTAGCAACTGGTCAGTAATTTTCTGCACGAACTGACCCAACAGGCAGATCCCTCGAGGTATTCTCCAGACCATCAAACGTAAGGTCTTTCAAGCGTCTCCCAGTATGAAATGGCCTGGCTCTCCTCACTCTTCTGGTTCCACATCCTCTTCTTCAGCACACTCACCCTGTTACACAATCCCGAAATGTTAACAGCTACTCTCCCAAAGGTGGGGAAGCATTTCCTCACTAGCCAAGAATTCAACAGCACCTAATTCAAGGAGCTCTTACAGTAAGAATTCCATGAACTCATCCGTAAAATCCCTTGAGCATTATATGGAATTCCTAGGTATGGTTTTCTTTCTTTGATCTTTCGTTTAAGAAACTTCTGAACCACTTACACTATTTTCAATTGCCTTAACTACCTCATTCCAAATAAAGCACAAGAATCCTTCCCAAAACATGCAAGCCATAATTTATCTGCCTTACAAGCAGCGGCAAAAACTCAAATGTAACAAGTCATTTTTCCTTGAAACCCTCTGTTTCAAAGAGGAAAAAAAAATTTAACATTTGAAGTGCCACAGTAATTTTTTACATCGGTTAAGAAAAATGATGACGCTGTGCCATCAATGTTTATGAATCTTGCCAAGTGACAACAGAGGGTAATGTGCTTAGCCATTTAAAAATATTCCTTTTTAGATGCAGGCAGGGTATTAAAAAACAACAACAAACACGCACACACACAATGTCATACTCTACTATTTTTTTTAAAAAACTGACAGTAATATGTCTTTATTATGGATTAAGCAAGTGTAAGAAATAGCTATTTGAAATCTTTAAAACAATGCACTGAAAATAAGTTAATTTCAGAGTTTTATTGTATTGCACTAAAGGAACAGCAGAACGGTTATACAATGTTCTCTCTCATTCAGTTTTGAAAATCTAAAGTACTTGCAAATTCTTAAGAATACCTTTACCACCAGATTAGAACAGTAAGTATAATAACCAATTTCTTAATAAGTGATATCTTACAAATTAAAACACATTTAAAATAGCTTTAAATGCATTCTTCACAAGTAATTCAGCATATATTTTTATATCATGTTCACTTATGCTTAAGAATTAAAGCAAGTATATTACTCTGATGGATATATGGGAAATCTCTCATTCATGCAATATACAGGGATAATATTCAAGTTGAAGGGAAAAAAAATCCCACTCTTCTTATTTTGTAAATGTGTCCATATATAATCACATACATGATAAATGAGGAAACCCATGAAGTTTCCCACAAGTCAGATTATATTTTCAGTTCATCAGAAGCACCTGACATCTACAGCTAATTTATAATTAGATGGCATTTCAATAAAACCAAAATGAGCCCTACAAGTTCCTATATATAACAAAAGCTTCCAATGGACTAAGGATAGTCAATAATTAATGCAATCATTCAAGGGATTATGGCTGTTCCTTAAGGAGTGCAAGTTCAAACCTGTCAACACCAGAGGTAATCATTTTATATTAATTTATACGTAATTCCATTTAAATTCTTTATCCGAGTATAACATATGAAAACAGTCTTTCCACAAGCAAAAAATGTGGAAACATTTAAAAAATAAGGAGTCATTTTTTAAAGTAACTGATCAGATTCCATAGGCTACTCTTGGAAACAGGATCTTGCTGGATAGAATCCCTTCATTTGGTGGCTTTTTGCATGCACTTACTGGACCAATTCTTCTGTGTGTTGTTCTAAGAGCTCACCAAAACATAGATCATGCTGAAAAGAAGAAAAAGCCTATTAAGTCAAACATTCCTAACTATAAAAACTGAAAACACCAAAACGTTGAGTCTGCTTTACATAGCAAACTGGTTTATGGTATCATGCCACCACAGAAAATGAAAAGACCAAAGACCAGTTCACGATACGATCTTAATCCGCATTTATGGACTTCTGCCTAAGGTAAGACTTGGCTCAGTGCATATGCTGTGGTTGTCCCCTATTCCTTTTCCAATTTTAGCAAGTAGAACAGCACAGCTGAAAGCTTAATAGGGGATCAGAGCTTAGAGAAGCAATCCAAACGGTGCACTGGTCTGGAGTTGTCTAATAATAGCAGCGGGCATCTCCGGAGGGCTCACTTCATGCCAGGCCCTTCGCTAGATCTTTTATGTACATGACCTCGCTGAATCCTCCAAGCAGTCCTAGAGGTGCGTACCATTACTATCCCCATTTTACAGATGGGAATAGTCAATTAAGAAGCTTCCCCATTAGAGAAAGGCTCTAGACCACAGCAACAGGGTTGAAAAAGGGCACAAGTGAGCAAAATAAAAACAATAACCATTTAATTCAGGGCAACTCTACCAGAGTGATGTGGGAAATGCAGGGTTCAAAAGCAAGGATTTCTAAATGGAAATACAAAGCAAAGGGTTGTGCAAACTCGATAAACAATTTAAGGCAGAAATGAAATGACCTAGTGCCACCATCTCCTGGTGAACATTTTCCCACAACTGTACATCTCCGATTTTATCATTTATTCAATGATTCAATTCTTTCTTTCAACAAGTATGTCTTTTTTTTTTTTAATTAAGTAGGCTCCATACCTAGTATGGAGCCCAACATGGGGCTTCAACTCACGACCCTGAGATCCAGACCTGAGCTGAGATCAAAGAGTCAGACACTTAACCGACTGAGCCACCCAGGTGCCCCTCAACAAATACATCTGAAGTGCCTGCTATATGCTAGCACTGTTCCAGACATTTGTTAAGGAAACTGAAAAAAATGAAAGTTAACAGGAAATGAAAATGACACCTGGCATTTCACTTTTCAGAACGTATCCATTATTTTTGTTTCATAAATGAGCATCTGTAAATGCACTAAAGGATACTCATTTTCACAATTATAACCTCTAAAAGCATAAACATACCTTTTTCATAAATCTCAGTCTAGCACTTCATCGTTTTCCATAATGGAAACTTGTATGATACAAAGAGAAATAAGAATATAAACCTACCATCTAGTACTTAGCAAGTAACAAAAAGGAGAGGGGAATAGAAGCAGAATGATTACAATTCCATCTTATACAGTCTTTGTTGTTTGAAAATCAGGTGGAATGTCCTCTCTGGTTGAATATATGTCAATAAAAGATGAGAAAGTGTATTTATGTAGCTTAAAGAAATATAATTCCACACTTGCAAGTGTCCTTTTCTCGTTTATACAGAAGCTACAGGACACCTAGGGCGGCGGTTCTCAACCAGGGCTGGTTTTTGCCCCACGGGGGCCATTTGGCACTGTCCAGAGACGTTTTTCATTTTGGTGACTGGGGGAGAGGAGGTGCTACTGGCGTCTAGTGGGTGGAGGCCAGGGACACTGCTCAACATCCCACAATGCACAGGAGAGCCCCCACAACAAACATTTATCCAGCCCAAAATGCCAACAGTGCAGAGGTTGAGAAACCCTGACTGGGAGGAATGATGTGAGTCCATCATGGCAGAAAGGGAGAAGAACGAACTGCACCACCATATAGGACAGATCTTTCATTCATCCCATTCAGGTCAAGCAAGCCAGAAAATAAAGGGTAGAGCATACAGTTTGTAAAGAGTGACAAAAAATTAAACATCATCTCAAGATAGACAGTGAAGCCAAGCCACAGTTCTTTGTAAACTCGCACTTTTTTGCAACCCTCTCAAGGCCATCACTTTGCCAGGAGAATGAGGATTATCCTTCACTGACTGACTGTGTCTGAAAATTTAGGAAGCAGCACCCCTGCCTGCACTTTCTGCCTCTGGCTGCACACCGGCTGGCCGCCCTTGACAAGTACCAGTTTATTCATACTCAGTGTGTGTGCGTTTGCTGGCGTGCACTGCGCCGTTACCAGTCACCACCATTCGAGATGCTGAGTTATCCTTCAAGTGGATTTTAAGGTGTTAAGACCATAATGCCTGCAAACTTTTTCAGGAGCAAAGTGAAATCATATATTCATTGTATTTTTTAAACTTACCCGTATAGGTAGTAAAAAAATGCTAGAAGATAAAAAGCTAATTTGCACCAGCCTTCTTTCTGACAGTACGCTAAAATGTCTGCATTCATGATGGTTGTGGGGTCATAGAGTCCTGGTCCACTCATCACTGGTCTACTCATATACCTGCAATACACACAGTCGATTAGCCGCTGCAACAGGGAAGACAACATTTGAGATGGGAAGGAGGGGTTTTCTTCTCAAGTAACATTTGTTGCAGTGAGAGATGGTCCATACAGGGAAGCCTCCTATTAGTTTTAGGGTGGAGTTCTTTCCTCTTACCATCTTAATTTTAAAATAAGAGCCTCTATATGAGAACAGGACAGTTAAACAAGTCCTATCTGGTCTCCCCGACAATTTCATAAACATAAGGGAAAGCAAAATAACTGTAAAAAGGAAGATTTTCTTCCTTTTAACTTTTTATATAATTTCAGGCTTACAGAAACGGTGTAAGTATACTTCAAGGTATTCTAAATGTTCACAGTAACCACACAGCTTTACCCTTCTCTTTTCTGTTTTAGCTCCAAATATGCATATTTTTTTTACAGAACAATTTCAGACTCAGTTACAGATGTGAGACCACTTTACACCTAAACACTTCTTAAGTATATTTCCTAAAATCAAGAGCAATGAGATTTTAACATGCCTATTTAAAAAAAACACACACTTCTAACTCTATTATATAGATCAGACATACTTTTAAAAGTTATGAAATATGAATATATTTTATAAACAACCAAATTTAAAATCATAAAGTAAACATGGAGAATGAAGTTAGACACACTACACATTTTGATTTATGTGAAGTTCAAAGATGGGCAAAACTAATCCAAGTTGACCGAGGTCACTGGTCTCCTGGGGAGGTGCACGGGTAACTGACAGGGATGGGGCTTTAGACTTATGCACACTGTTGTATGTAAATTAAACCTCACTTTTTGAAAAACACCTTTAAAGAGTAACAAAGTAAGGCCATAAAAGGTATTGAAACAGCGATCTGTTCATCTACTTGATTTTTAAAATAAATGCCGGGGCGCCTGTGTGGCACAGCGGTTAAGCGTCTGCCTTCGGCTCAGGGCATGATCCTGGCGTTGTGGGATCGAGCCCCACATCAGGCTCCTACGCTATGAGCCTGCTTCTTCCTCTCCCACTCCCCCTGCTTGTGGTCCCTCTCTCGCTGGCTGTCTCTATGTCTGTCGAATAAATAAATAAAATCTTAAAAATAAAATAAAATAAAATAAAATAAAATGCCAACCAATTTTCAGTTTTCATTTATGTGACTAGCATGCAAGATAACTGTATCAACCACAGTATAATTAAAATATAATTAGGAAAAGTATTAGAAATATATCTAAATATTACCTCCAAATATGATATGCCAAGAGGGGCATATTGAGACCCAGTGTAAGCCACTCTGCTGCACAAAGAAACATGACACAGAAGAAAGCATGGATGAGGTACTCTGGAAGTACAAGCTGGAAGAAAAATACAAGCCAGTTATCAAAATGCCTTGGCAGTAAGTCAGATGCTAATTTGGAAAGCAGGTGGCAACCAAGTTTCCATAATGAAAAAAAATCACTGTTTTCTTAGAATCAGGCACAAAAGATGCTACTGAGGTCTGTTTCCATATTTAACTTTTTACCAAAAGCAGAATTATAAGCAAACTGACCAGATGCTATAGCTTGCACTAAAAGAATAAACAGAACTTAAAATTTAAAACTCAAATTCTTACAGTAACAGGTTAAATTATACAAAGTTACCACCCAGACGGTTCAGTTATTTGCTGATCACTTGGAATACTTTTTCTTTCCACCATTCAATACTGACAAAAATACAAAATGAGGTATCTGATCACATGCAGCATGATCTAACAAAACCCACAAAAACAAAACTCCCCTTTAGAACATTTTACACATTAGTGTTTTAAAGCTTTTAACAGAAACCAGGAATACTACATAAACAATATTTAGCAGACCACATCACATTACCACAAAAGTCATTTTTCAATGGAAAGCCAAAGCCAATAATCTCAGCACAGTCGGGGGGAGGAACACTGATATACACAGATGCAGACGATGTGCATTCTGCAATGTAGGAGGGAAAAGACAGTTCGGAACCATAAAATTGGAATTTTCCCAGCTCCTGAGCTCCAATTCTTACGCAGCCTTCCTGTTTCTTTAAGCCTGCTTTCCAGTGAACTACTACAGACTCAGCAGACCAGGAGAAGATCAGAACTCAAAAACAAGATGATTTTTTTGATTGTAGGCGGTACTCAATGAGAAAAACTGATTCAAGCAAAATGCTTTTTGTACGATGACCAAGAGTTCATGCTTCATTTTTAATTATCTTTTTCATCCTGAAGGTTTTAGCCTAATGACCCTGTTAAATGAAAGTCCCCAACTTTTCATTGCAAGTTTCAGCTAAATAACTTCCTACGAGTCCCAGATGCAAAGCCAGCTTCTTAAATGTCTGCATCATATCAAAATAAAATTATATGAATCCTCAACATCATCAGATCATTTCTGAGAGGAAACTGCTGGTATAGAAATAATAACAGTTGTACTACATACGCAAGCCCACTTTCTAAAACTCCCAAATCACTTTTTCCATTTCAAAGCTGTAAAGCAAAGTTTTTTAATGAATAATATTTTAAATGAAATCCCAGTAAAACCAACGAATCTACATCACTAACAGATATCTTCCACAAACTTAATATAATAAATAACAAAAGATAAACTCTGCATATGTATATAAACTTGTAAATAACACGAACCATTAAGCCACCATTTAATTAAAATCAAAATCAAACATCTGCAAGAAAATAAGAAAATGTCCACAGGAAATCTTTGAAACACAAGGACTACAACCAGGACAAACCAAGAAAACCATACGTCGTATTAGGACTTCCGCTAGAGCTGTTTATAATACTAGTTTAAATTACAGGATTTTTCATTACAATACAGTAAGTCCATTTCAGCTCTCTAAAGCCAAGTGATATCTAACAATATAAATCATCATCCAAGTTTTCATCCTACACTTCCAGACTGAGATATGGGGAGAAAACGACTTTGAAAGCACAATATCTACTGCTCTTAAACAATATGCTTTAGTAAGAGTGAGAATACAGATAATCTGCAACTCTTCCAGTTCTAGTATGAAGCACACGCCACAGTCCTTCTCCTCAAAAGTCCAGAGACTCATGACTCATCTCTTATAAAAACCAATCCACTCCAATCATTCTTTAATGGTGAAATTTCCCCGTAAGTGGCACAAAAATTATTCCATTTAGGAACCAATGTTTACACAAAAAGTAGTATCCAAAATATTCCTCATGCAAATATGGCTGAAATGATAGTACTTAACATGCAAATCATAATATCTCTAGTTAAGGTTCACATTTTAAAAAATAATATTTGTCTTCCCCCATACTTTGGCAGAATTGTCAAAACAAATTTTAAATAGGGAAAACTGTCAGATGCGCTGCTAGCAAGCCAATTATCGGCACCCTATCCCAACGCAACTTGTGCTGGTATAAATTATATTAAATTAAAAGCAAAAACTTCCTTCCAATCTATGCAGCATTAGGAGGTCCCAAGCACCTGTCTTTTATAAGTGAGAATTTCCTTCCGTGGAGAAGAGTCAGAAATCACACATTAAATGTAAAAATGAAATTAGTCCCTCTTAAATTTACAGTAAATTAGGGAAATAGCAAAGCTTGAGTGTAAAAATCCAGCTGCCTGGGTTCAAATGCTGGTTCTACCTTAGCTGTGTGACCCTGCTAAGCCTCGGCCTATCCTCCTATTCATGAGAATAACAATATACCTACCCTTTAGGCCAGTCATGAGCACTGAATGAAAAAGCCAAGTAAAGATGCTTAGCACAGAGCCTGGTGCCCAGGAAAGCCCTCATCTGATATCAGCTCTTAACATCCTCATCACCATTTGGTTATTTGAAGTAATGAAAAGCCAAAGAAGATAGAACACTATTAATGAACAAATGTCAAAAAAAGAAATTTCGGTTTCTTAATCTCTTGGTAATAATTGGTTTCAACAGTAGGTTAAGGTATTTTACAATCAACATTATTACTCTCCAGTGAGAAAGCAGAATCTTCGCCTATTTTGTTTCAGAAGAGCAGAGAATCAGCTAGTAAATACTTTTAATTGTACCTACATCAAGTCTTACTGCAGCAGTTCTTTAAAGACAAACTAGAAATCTCTCCCATCATTCATATTTATCGAGGAAACAATGATAAAAGTAGCATATTCCTTTAATAAACCCTTTTCTGAATAAAATCCCTCCAGCGTGGTAGTGCCTTACAGCTTTACACAACTTAAGTCTACACAAATTCTCATCTTAAGCCATTTTTTAAGACGAATTATTGTATTCTATTGCTTGGACACATACCCACTGCTTTCTTACAAACAACCTTTCAGCTTCTGACCAATTAGGCAAAATCAAACCTACAGGCGAAAGGAGAATCTTCCTAAATGAGTAAACTAAATGAAGTCAAAAATATATATAAACCCCTAAGCACAATGGAGCCACATTACAACTAAATCCATCGGAGCTCAGAACCTAGTGTAAGACAGGTCTGTCTTGGAAATTTCGAGTGGCTATATATTAGAAATAACTATGAAGACATTTGTATACAAATTGTTATCCACAAAATTCTGGCAGCATGAGTCCAAACGTCAGCACTACTGCAAGATTCCAGAACCTAAGGGAAGAGCTATCCACCTAGAAGGTTCTGAATAAACATCAGCTGAAAGAGTGAATAATTAATTCCAAAATAGACATAACCAAAGATAAAAGCAGACATGGTACTAAAGACTCCACTTTCAGACTACCTCCCAATAAGTCACAAAAGAATCATCTTACCATCTATTTTTTTTTTTTTTTTAAAGATTTTATTTATTTATTTGACAGAAATAGACACAGCCAGCGAGAGAGGGAACACAAGCAAGCAGGGGGAGTGGGAGAGGAAGAAGCAGGCTCACAGCAGAAGAGCCTGACGTGGGGCTTCGATCCCATAACGCCGGGATCACGCCCTGAGCCGAAGGCAGACGCTTAACCGCTGTGCCACCCAGGCGCCCCCATCTTACCATCTATTAAAGTCATTTTATGTTAACCAACTTTCAAACACTGCACCAAATAATTTAATATATAAGTGCCTATGGCTATAACATTTTTTAAAATGCATAAGCATTTAACAGCTTTCCCTACTTTACTGGGCCAGCAAGCAAACATTTGCATAAAACGTGAAATTTCATGAAATCATAAACCTTAACAGGCATATGAACGAGCACACCGAACAGAACATTTTACAAATACAAATGCCCTAACCCTCCCCATGAAATGAATGTAGCATTAAAATATTAAACTAAAAAGCAGTACACACCTTTAATGCAATTTTGACTCTTTTAATCTTTTTGACCTTTTCAACTGTCTTTGGCCGACAATGTAAAAAGCAGATTGGAAGAATGTTAGTATGACAGCTGACAAGATCACTGGCAGATTAATAATAGTCAGAATAGTCAAGCAGGAAAAAGAATATTTTTGTAAATTCTGCCCACTTCAAAAAGTACAAATATATCATGCTACTGAGAATATTGGCCATTTTCAAATTATATTAAAAGCAAAAACAGTTTAAAAATCTAAAGAAAAATCCTATATTATAACTTACAGGATTCAGGGTATTACACTGGTCTATAGGATTCTTGTAATCAGTCTTCAGTTCATCAAATGCTATAATCTAAAATAAAGTTAAAATAAGTTAGGACCTTTAATAAAAAGCAGCAACAAACCTGCCCCACCATCAAAAGATAACTGAATAAAGTTAACAAAACAAAAGCAAATATATACCAATACCACATGTACCAATTTATAGTAAATTCACTATGTACTAATAAATAACTAAAATCAGATCTCAAGAACGGAGAACATGTCTATACTAATATTTAAATGATCTGGTATCACTGTGATAAATATCTTCAATTTTCAATTTTTGAATGCCTCTGTTCAAGTTATTTTCTCTTCTTGAAATGATCTTTTCTATCTATCAAAACTCGTCATCCTAAAAACCCTCTTCCTACGTCAACTCCTCTCTGTAGGTTTCCCTGACTCCCTGGGGCAGAAATAACTGCACACCTGTCTAATAGCCACAGAGCACAGGGCTTTACAATGCTGCCAATATGGCATTTCTCACACTGGAGTATCTGTGTACAGGTTTGTGTGCCCCTCAGGGTGAAGTATTTCTAATCGTTTGTGCATGCCCTGCCCCCATCACAGAGTTCAGTGGGGCACTAGACTCTGTGGACTCACGTGCCTCAGTTTGTTCCCACTGTGCCCAAACACACACATTTCAAAGTCCTGCTTCAACAGGGAAATACAAGAAATGGCCTCAGAATAGAGGTACACCAAATGATTATTAAACTACATGGCGAGGACCGCCACATAGAATAGTGCAATTTCTGCATGGGACACGCGGCCAAGGTGGAAGAGGGAGGCCAGCCCATGCTCCTGCCACCACGCACCCTGGCATCGGCTCTACACCAGGCTCTGCACTGAGGGGCTGTGTCTGTGTAGGAGGGAGGATTTTTCTAATAATTCTGCCCCGAGAGGCATGTTGTTCTAATGCACCTAACGGCACCATATAAGCAAGAGCAGCCCTGTTGCAGGCCACAGTAAAAGTGATCACTCTAACCTCCTTTTGTGTCCTCTGCACATTCCTACACTTGCGGGTGGTTTCATGAGGTCACCAAACTAAAGACTGAAGAAGGGTAACCCAGGTAAGACCAGCTTCTTATGGTATGAGGAGTCAAACAGATATAAATTTGATAAGGGGAGAAAGATCAGAAACAAGAATGTTTCTGTCTACACTCTGGAGAAATGTGGCTGTAACATTTAGGGTCACAACACACAATTTCAAGGTCAAAATGTACTAAAAATCAAAATAAGGGCAACACCCCACTTTGTGGTATTAAGTCAGATGTCAAAATAAGAAGCCAAAGGCACCAAGTTTACAGGGGAGTTCTTTTAGTTGCTGTCACTGGTCATCCAGGGGATAGAGAACTCAATCCGCCTTTCCTCTGGTGGGTTAGGAATAGTATCTTCGTATGTGAGACCATGTTACTCAGTATTACCGGTAATCAATGGAGTTCTATATTTCTAGCTTTTACTATGCTGTTTATTTCCCTGTTAAAGTTCTTCACTTCATAAAAAGCTGGGTTTTTTTTTTTTAATTTCTAGATTTTTACAAAATCTACCAACCAGACCAAACAAAAATTCTAACTAAAATAGGAAGAGAAGAAAATAATTTGACATGAAAATGTAAACTCCAGGACAGTTTTGCTCTGCTCACTGCTATGTCCCTGGGCCTGAATGAAACAGGCTGCGGGGGGGGGGGGGGGGGGGGGGGGGGGCGCTAGCTTAAAAAAGAATACACAACTCACCAAAAGGCACTTGCCTTTGCTAATGAAACCTAACATATATAAATGTTAAAAATCTTAAAAATATAAATGTACAACTAGAAGATACTAATTTCTGATTACTTATGGATATTATTAATCAAATATCTGACATTTGCTGTGTGATATATGCCCAATGCATCTTAGTAATAAAGTTCAAAATAAAGACTGTCATTGCAAATAAAATTACTTTCCTATAACAAGATCCAATTTAATGGCAGAGTATGAAACTTATGTTTTAAAACTAACTCTTTTGATTGGACATTTTCTTCAGATGATTTCAAGGGATCTTTTAATGCATATGTTACTGCATTAGCTTCTGTTTGAGTGCTATACGCTGGAGTTTTCAAACTTTTTTGAAAAGATTAACCTACTGGTTCTCATACCTTTTGTGACTGTGCGTCTGGACAAAGATGGTCACAAAATTTACCACAGAAGTGCAAAAACAAAACAGATGTATGTCTAAAGATATCAAATTATGTAATTCAGGATACCTTCAAATTTAATGCATGTCTTTAGGGAATGACTTCTGTTCAAATAAACCTATGCTCCCACCTCTACTCTCCACAGAGTATCAATCGCATGAATTAGGACTAAACTGACAGATGTAACCATCAGCACAAAAAATATCATCCCTACAACGATTAATGTAAACAGGAGTCTTTGAATTTCTACCTAAGAAAATAAACTGAAGGTTATGTAGTTAATAGAATAATTAAAAATTATATACTTTAGAATTTTCAATTTGTTCCCAAAGGATGTATAATCCTCTGAACTACGAAGAAATCCCTAAGGATAAAAGCTCTCCACTAATCCGTGGAGTACAAATGAATTTTTAAAAACTCTATAATAGGACTTAAAATTACCTACTTCACCCGGACATTCTCAATTCAACGCTGAAACTAAGTTACCCATTTTTTTTAAATTTATTTTTTTTAAGATTTTATTTATTTGAGAGGGAGGGAGAAGAAGAGAGAGAGAAAGTGGGATGAGGGGCAGAGGGAGAGGCAGACTCCCCCGCTGGGCAGGGAGCCCGATGAGGGGCTCAATTTCAGGACCGTGGGATCAAGACCTGAGCCAAAGACAGAGGTTTAACCAACCGGACCACCCAGGCACCCCAAATTACCCATTTTTTTAAAAATGCAGTTCAGATTTTCCTTAAGCCAAACAACCTGGTTCAAAATGTAAACAAGGTCATCCACAGCTTGCTTTCTTAGAATCCTCAGCATCTCAAAAAACAAAGAGTACCCATCAAGCAGGAAGTGACTTAAATCCATATCTACAAACGGAAGGTAGCCACACACTTCACTTTCACCAGAGGCTTACTAAAGTGGAGCTAGTTTGCATTCCAAATTATCTTTATTTATTGTTCTACCCCCAAAGAGCCTAAACTGCTCTTAATTTATTGGTTCCTACTGACAAGCATTTTGAGGGAGCAGTTACTGAACAGCCTACCTAAGCATTCCCCACTACACAGCAGTTAGGTTCTAAAATAATGACGAACATAATCACACTCTTATCCAAAGAGAATAATTTGTGGTATCATTCTACTTTTGAGTATTCTTTTCTTACACAAGACACTGCTGCCATTTAACCACTCTGCCAGGTTATGTTCCATAAGAAATCCTTGCTACTGGCATGATGAAACCTGACTTAAAATTTACATGAATGAACATGTCCAATCATTCAAAAGAAGATTAATATTCCAGAAGGCACTAAAAGAATATGAGGAGGGCAGAAGCAAATACAAGATACATTTTTAATGAATGCTGACTTCCAGAAGGCTGCTTCTAATTTTGTGCTAGAGAAACAAGAATGCTCAAAAATCTGTTGTACAACTGTCACGAGAACTTACTTGTTCCTTACAGGAACCAGTAGGGATGTGCTTCTATCCTGCAGCAAGACAGGAGTAAAAGGAAAAAAGAAAACAAGGGGGGATGGGGGAAACTGCCCTAGGGAAGTTTAAGATTTGTAAGTATTTTCGAAATCAAATTAAAACCACCTCTAATACTAAATCCGGCTATCGTGAATACAGAGGTGACTAGGAAGAGTGTCTCTTGAGAAACTCCGGCGGTCACAGTATGATTTAGGGGAAAAGTTCGGAGATGCAGTCAACAAAGTGATCAATCCAATCTGCATCAAAGTTCACAAGGAAACAGAATCTGAAAAAAAGGGCATTCTACTCGAAAAGCACCCAACAAGTGCTGAAAACAGAGTTGGAAATTCATCTAAAGTAGGTTATACTATCTCATTTGGCCCATACTCCAGCGGAAACCCGAAAAGAAAGGCAATATGATTAAATAATAGTAATTTGGCAAACTTCATTCCCGCTAAGCACGCAGCATGCCTCCGTGCGCCCTTGACATCCTCCCTGGGGATGCGGGCATGCCGAGCCCCGGGCCGGCCAAGGTCCGCGTCAACGAAGCGCTGTCCCGCAGGGCCCCGCAGGACCGCGGCCGCCCCACCCACCCAGGGAGGAGTAGCGGCGCGCGCGGCCTGCGAGGGGACACAGCGGGTGCATCCATCGGGCCACCGCAGCCTGGCCTGCAGCCCCCTGGACCTGCAGCCCCCGGCCCGCTGACGGAGGGCTCAGAGAGCCCTCGCCGCGCGGCCTGCCCCGCTTCTGCCCCATCCCCCGGCGCGCGGACCTCCGGGGGCCGTCGCCACCCGGACCGCCGACCCGAGGCGAGAAGAAGCTGTGCCGCCTCCTCGCCCTTCTTCCCCCGGCCCCGGCTACTCACGTGCCAGATGGCGAAGAAGATGAGCGCGGCGGTGAGCAGCAGCGCCAGCATGTAACAGAAGGCCGCGAACGTGAACGCCATGGCCGGGAAGGAGGAGCAGGGAGCGGCGCCGGTGCCAGCGGAGAAAGGCGGCGCAGGGCCCTCTGGGTAAAACCATTCACTTCCCCCGGCCGCAGCCACGACCGCCGCCGCTGCTGCCGCCGCCACGGCGCCCGCCCTCTCTGCGCGCCTGCGCACCAGCCGAGGTGCGCCGGCGCCCCCTGATGGCCGAATCGTACGATGCACCTACATTGTCCGCTCAGTTGATTGATTTATTTTTCTTTCCTTCCCTCGTTTATTCTTTGAACAAATATTTATTGAATGAGTGCCTAGTATGTTTCAGGCACTCTGATTATCCTTTCAGATACAAAGATGAGAAACACAGGACTTGCGCTGAAAGAACTTAGTATAGTGCCGGAAACGAACACTTAAATAAATCATTACGGTATTATAACCCTGTTAACGGAAGTCTGCAGCTCATGATGAAAGGTCAGAGAAGGGCATCCATCCCGTTCTGCGGCGTTCAGAGCAGGATTCCTGGAGTAGCTGTTTTTTAAACTGAGGCTTATGTGATGAGTAGAAGTCCAGGCAAAGAGAAGGTAGAACCAACACTCCTAACAGAGGGTTCAGCTTGAGCGAAGACACAGAGATGAAAGAAAGAAAAAAAAAAAAAAAAGCTCAGTGTCTCAGGTGAAACCCCAGCAGTTCTAAATTAGTGGAGCCTAGCACAAAACGGTGTTGAGTTAGAAAGGGGTTAGCAAGGGTTTAGATCACGGAGGGCCTTATAAGCCTGGTTTTGTTCTTACACTGGTTGTGACACACAAAATTGATTCACCACCTGCTAAACCGATCGTTGCTGATGGAAGTGGAAATCATTGAAGGCCTTTAAGCAAGAGAGGGACATATTTAGATTTGCATTAAAGATCATTCAACCCATCAAATTGTATAGACGGGTTTAGAAGCTGAGTCTATCCAGTGCTGTCCAACAAAACTTGCGGCAATAGTGGAAATTTTCTTTTTTCTGCCCTGTTCAATACGGTAGCCACTAGCCACACGTGGCTATTGAGCACTCTCAATGTGCCTAGTATGATTGTGGAATTGAACTTTAAATTTTACTTATTTTAATTAATTAAAATGTAAGTAGCCACGTGTATCCAGTGTCTACTGTCTTAGTGCAGGTCTATACCACCAAGATTATATGGCACCTGCGGGCAAATCACAAAGGTATTCTCTCCAGATAAACAGAGGTCCACACTAGGGCACAGGAATGCAGGCTGTGTGCAGTATACAAACTGCCCAACTGTGCACCATGATCCTGATTAGAGGAGTGTGAGAGCAGCAGGAAGGAGTCCAGAGCAATGGTCCCAGAAGAAGCTGCTGTGGCTCTGGCTAAAGCAACAGAAGCCAGGAGAGAAAAGAATGAGCAGGTTTTCTAGTATTTGAGAGATAAGCTCAGCAGGACTGGACTGATAAGATGCAGTAGTGAGAGAAAGGAAGGCCTCAATGAAGATGTCCGGTACTACAGGCCACAGAAGCTTAGCAAAATACAACCTTGGGCAATATTTGTCCAAGAGAGTTCATCATCTAATGAGGGGTAGATGCGGTTTCCCAGTGTCAGGGAAGAGTTTTCGGGGAATTGTCTAAGCCAGACCATGAGATCCAGCCTGGATCTTATAAATAAATCCTATCTACACTTTGGGAAGTGATGGTTCTTCACCAAGAACCTCCAGGTCCTCCTACCTTCTAGCAACAAGCTATTCTCCAGATTCACTTGAAATGTATGTGTCCCTTACCTGATAACTATGTCTAGCAACTTACTACACAAAACAGAAGTGCCTCCCAAGAACCCATCCTTAGCTCTAGAAGGGACGTCCCGCATCTCACCTGAGGAGGCGAAGGGACTCGGCAAGAGAAATCTTGTCTGCCCTAACCCCCATAACTGCTCTTACATAAAACTCACGCCCCTCCTCTTCATTGAAGAGTAGCGTGTTAGGTATTTCAACAAGGGATTATTGAGCCCCCACTCTATGTCGTGTAGAATACCAATTCACTAGGAAGCTGGGGCAGTATGAAGCCCTTTCACATTTTACCAGAACACACAGGTAAATTGCAGACCTGCATTGTCCAGTACAGGAGCAATTTAGTCACATGTGGCTATTTAAATTTAAACTGGATAAAATTAAATAAAACTACAAATTCAGTGCCTCGGCTATACTAGCCATATTTCAAATGCTCACTAGCCTCCTGTGGCTGGTGGCTATTAGAATGGACGACGTAGACCTAGACGATTTCCGTCATTGCAGGAAGTGCTGTTCGCACTGCTTTAGACAAGATTATACAGCTGTAATTGATGAGAGAATACACCCATTTTAGTGAGCGCAAAGGGCTAATTAGATCAACGGACTATAGACAAGGCAGTTGGTGAGGAAGATAATGGGTTTACCTTGGCATTTTGGAGAACCATTACAAGCAGTGAGTAATCTATACCATCCTCATTCGATCAATTCCAGTATTCTTTGGAAGTTGCATTAGCCCTTTTACTTCATGGGAGTAATTTTGTAGTACATACTGAATTAAGCTCCTGCTTCTACGTGTATATATGGCTGGGGCTGGATGATATGGCAAAGAAATATTAATCTTATGTTCTCTCTCTCTCTCTCCTGCACCCCCCTTCTCCCACTCAGACTGCCTTTGTTCAACTTATCTTTCCATCAGTTTTCTCCCACTCCACCTACTGCCCATGCCCCCAACCGAAATAGCTAGGCACAGGTCAGCCACTGGAGAACTAGCAAACAAAATCCACAAATACAAAGCATGCAGTCTAAGAATGGGACCCAAAAAGTTCAGATACACACCTGAAAGGACTTTCCAGCCCCCTAGACTAGATAAAGAAAGCCAGCAGTGGGAAAGGGGAAGGGGAGGTGCTGAGCAGTTAAGAGAATGTGAGCTCAAGACATCTCCAAGCCTCCACAGGATCAAGCTCAGCCTTGTCCATCTCCAGGGAGCAGCTTGGCCTTGCCCCTGAGCTCAGCTTGCTTTCTCACCGTATCTGTTGAGAACTGCCAGACAGCAGCAGGCCATCTTCACACATCCATCATCCAAGTGGTAGTCATGTTTGCCACTCTGTTCAGCACCCTATCCAGCCCATGCCAGGGAGACAGTCCTCTTTCTATGGCCAAGGAAACTCATAAACCACACACCCTTCCCCAATGGGGAGCAGTAAGAAGGATACTTAAAGATATGGTGGTAACATAACAGGGAAAGCTCCTGGACTATCGTGATTTTGCACTCAACCAGCTTGAGCTCTCCCACAGATGTGGGAAAATAGGTGAACTGTAATCCTAGTTACATAGATCATATGGTACCCATAACGCTTTGGGAGGATCTGGGCCCTGGCCTTGAGTAAGGAGGCACTTCCAAGAGGATAGAACCCTGAGCACAGAAAATTGTAGGCCAACGGTTCTCAATCTTCCAGAAGAGGTTTGCACATTTGAAGGAAAACCAATTTCACCTGGTGGTTGCGGGTGGCACATGGATCTGGACATCAACAATGGGACTTGGAAAGAATAACTATGGAGCTGGGAGGAATGGGAGGTGTGGCAGGAAGTATAGGTCGCCCCCAAAGCCAGCCCACTTCTTTCTTGGTGGCGGAGCTCAGGGGTTTGTCTGGGGTTCATGCCCACCCCCCCATGCCATGTGCTCAGAAGAGGAGCCCTTCCCAGTACAAGGTTTAGGGAATACGCAGCTCCTGGCCCTCCACAGTGATGTCTGACTCCTAGTTGCTTTCCATACAGAGCAGAGCTGATGGCTATCAGTGTTATTTTTCATTCACTATACACATTTCTAGAACGTTGGGTTAGAGCTGCGTGCAGATAGAGAGCCCTGGAGTGTCCAGCAGGATGTGGCTTCTCAGTGTCAGGTGGCTGTGGCATCCAGCTTGCCCTTTGCCCTGGAAACACCTGTTACACAACCATTTACAAGAAGAATCCATGTACAGAAATGACTAGCTCAACAATTTCATGTGTGCAAAATATGTCTTTATTGTTCTTGTCCTTTACTCACATGTCTTTTTTTTTTTTTAATCACATAAAGGTAAGATTTAAAGATGGTGAAACACAAAGATTTTAAGAGTATGAGGACTTTCAATACACGCATAAGTCCATGTGATAACCGTCCCCACACAAGACACAGAACATTGCCATCACCCCACATAATTCCCTCATGCTCACCACCACAGGCACAACCCATTCTGCTTTCCAGTACCACAGATTAGGTTCACCTGTTCTTGAATTTCATTAAATAGAAGCATATGCATTCTTTGTGTCTGTGTTTTTGTTTTTTATTTATTTATTTATTTAATATTTTTGACAGAGAGACAGCCAGCGAGAGAGGGAACACAGCAGGGAGAGTGGAAGAGGAAGAAGCAGGCTCCCAGCAGAGGAGCCTGATGTGGGGCTCGATCCCGGGACTCTGGGATCACGCCCTGAGCTGAAGTGTGTCTGCTTTTTTGGCTCAGCATAATGTTTTGGGGCTTTTCTCTTTGAGATTCTTCCACATTGCTGCATGCATCAATAATTCCTTCATTTTTTAAAAACAACTTTATTAAAGTATGAATTACAAAAAATAAAATGTACTCACATTCAGTGCACAATGATCTTAGACAAAATTATGCACTCTGGTTATTATACTGAACTGGACTCCCAGCAGGTACGGACAAGGGAACCTTGCCAACATTGAATACTTTTATTTATTTAAAGTACTGTCTAATTTAATTTACAAAGTGGTTATCTTTATTTTTAAATTTGCTCTTCTTGATTACTAGAGAGACGTGAATATTTTCTCATATTTTTTTTAATCAACTGCAACTGTATATTGTGTGATCCTATCTTTTGTCCATTTATCGGCTGGTTTTTTAGAATTGATTTTAGTGAGTTTTCAATATACTTATTAATCCTTTGTCCTTTTTTTTTGCTGGGAATATTTGTTTCCTCTTTTATTAATTTTATGGTCTTAAAATTTATTTATTTATTTATTTATTTGCAATGTTTAATCTGTTGATTGGGTGGGGTTTCGCGTGCGTGCACATGCACGCACGTGTGTGTGTGTGTGATGTAACTCACTGCTTTTTAGTTTAAAAAGTTTCATTTAAAAAGACAGTACTTTAAATAAATAAAAGTATTCAACGTTGGCAAGGTTCCCTTGTTCGTACCTGCTGGGAGTCTGGTTCAGTATAATAACCCTCTTAAAATTTATCCAAAGCATGGAAAAATTCTTTTGCACAAAAATATCTTTAACAGGAATTTTGGAAACAACCAAAATATCCAACAACAAGGGAATTGAGTAAACCATGATATATGCACTCAGGAAAATATTATGAAGCTACATTTATGAATAGTTTTTAAAAATAAAGAATGTATATATTTTCTTACTCATAAAATTGGATACATAACATATACAATTATCTTCTATATGTGGAGATAGACTGAAAGGAAATTAATATATATTAAAATGTTTTTTCCAGGGCGCCTGGGTGGCACAGTCGTTAAGCGTCTGCCTTCAGCTCAGGGCGTGGTCCCAGCATTCTGGGATCGAGCCCCACATCAGGCTCCTCTGCTAGGAGCCTGCTTCTTCCTCTCCCACTCCCTCTGCTTGTGTTCCCTCTCTCGCTGGCTGTCTCTGTCAAATAAATAAATAAAATCTTTAAAAAAAAATAAAATAAAATGTTTTTTCCAGTTTTATTGAGATATTATTGATACACAACATGTAAGATTAAGGTGAACAACAGGATGATTTGATACACAAATACAGAGTTCACCCTTGACCAACATGGAGGTTAGACCCCCTGCCCAGTCAAAAATCCATGTATAACTTTTGACTCCCCCCAAAAGTTAACTACTAATAGCCTATTGTTGACTGGAAGCCTTACTGATACCATAAACAGTTAACTAACACATATTGTACATGGATTATATACTGTATTCTTACAATAAACTGGAGAAAAGAAAATATTAAGAAAATCATAAGGAAGAGAAAATACATTTATAGTACTGTGTTGTATTAAAAAAAAAATCCACGTATAAATGGACCCACACATTTCATACCTGTGTTGTTGAGTCAACTGTAGTACGTTTTTTTTTAAACCATGCACAATTGTGTCATTTTAATTTTTTATTTCTTTTATTTTTTAAATTTATTTTTACTTTTTTTTTTGCGAGAGAGAGAGTGGGGGAGGGGCAGTAGAAGAGGGAGAAAGAGAATCTCAAGCAGGCTCCATTCCCAGGGCAGAGCCCAATGCAGGGCTTGATCTCACAACTCTGAGATCATGACCTGAGCCAAAATCAAGAGTCCAAGGCTTAACCGCCTGTAGTTTCTTTTAAAATGTATTTATAAAATATTTAATTGTAGAACTGCTGTTCGTTGCCTATTCCCAGATAAAAGTCCTGTGTTAAGATATGACGTGTTTATAAAATATTTTATAGACTATGAAGAAATTTTGTTTTCCTTGTTTACTGTTCGATCTTACTAATAAAACTTGTATGGTTTTTAGGGGCGCCTGGGTGGCTCAGAAAGGGAAGACTGTCTCGAGTGGATGAATGGCTTTCAATGGAGGGCCATAGCCTGCTGAGCCCCTAACGGGGTGATAAACAGAATAAGTACCTGTCTTTCCTCTCCATCCTCCCTAGAGATTGGCTGACCTCAAGAAGAAACCAGGAGGCAAGGGAGCCGGTTGATGTAGTGCCTAAAGCTCAGCCTCCTGGGGGCAGGGACCGGGGTGGAGAAGGGTGGAGAGTGATTCTGGAGAGGCAAACAGAAGACGCCCAGCACAGCGGCCAAACCACAGGCCAACTGTGAGTATGGAGTAAAAACATTTTCCAAAATACGAAAGCTTAATACATACCATGGGCTTCAGCAAAATGGGTTAACAAAATGGGGAACACATGGGATCCAACCAAGGGGCTCCAACTGAGAAGCAAGCGAGGACAGCTTCGGGATGACACACTCATGCCTACAGAGCGTCATTACAGACTTTAGAGGGAGGACGGAAGCTGGGGAAGGAGGTCTCCAGGAAGGAAAAAAAAAAAGAAAGAAAGAAAACCTGATAGATTTTCTTTTCTACTTTTCACTGAGAATTATTATTTAACTACAAATTACGGAAATGTATGTAATTTCAACTTTCCTTCCTTATTTGAAATCTTTTGGAACAGGCAGATTTTCTTATTTGTTGAAGCATTTGGAAGAATTGCTAGGCATTTGAGTATTTGGGGAGGTATTTGGGGGGAAAAACAATAACTAGTTGAAAACTAAGAAAATGGGGACAAAAGACCATTATTAATTCAAGTAAAACTAAAGTTATAGAAAGGGTAATCATGAAGAAACCCTACAAAGCCATCCAAAGACACAGAAGATGACTTTTAGGAAAGAACCAGTGTTTGAAGTCTTGCCCTACTCTGGGAACTCGGGGCCCAGGGTTCAACAGAGAAGCAATGACACACAGAAAACAGCAGCCTACCTACCAGCAGCACGTGCACATGCAAGAAAGGAAACCAATCTGGGAGGTTAGCGGCTCCTGGCCATGGGCAGGCACAGAAGCTAACGTCTTTCCTGTCTTGCCCTTGCGTCCCAAGCACCAGGCGGGAAAGCGCCAGTGGCAAGACAAGACAGCAGAACTTGAGGACAAGTGCTCCCTCCTGCCCCTCCCAGAGCCACAAAGTTTGGCTGCGTACTGTGTCGCCACAAGTGTGCTGAAGGAGGGAAGAGGTTTGAGTCAAATAGGAGACTGGATTTTTAAAAATGAACAGACCTGAATCTTAGTAACAGGAAAAGTCACTTGTAACAAGTAAGTGACTGAACTATTACGGAGGTAGATCACCAAGGAAGCCTTTTAGCTGGAGGAAAAAAAGAGAGGTTCGATGGGGAACAGAGGTAGCACTTTCGGAAAAACAACCCCAAAATTGTTTTTACACGATTCCTTCTGGGAGTCCTTCTTCAGACCAGTGACATAATAGAGAGCTATCGGATGGTGGTCAGTGCTCGGCAGAGAATTCGAACAGAGGGGGTGTGACGGTGAAGGTGTTGCTACCGTAGGACGAGTGATCAGGGAAAGCCTCTGTGAGAGGCAATATTAAAGATCAGTTCAGAACAAAGGAGCCAGCCAAACCAACACTGGGGACGTGGGTGCGGAAAAGGGAAAGTGGGCAATCTTCCCAGGAAGAAGCTACAGCTAGTGAGAACTCCCCAGCTTGGTGTGTTTAAAGAACAAGGTTAAGGCCAGCATGGCTCAGGTGTAGTGGGCTAGGAGAATAGGCCAAAATGAGTTCAGAGAAGTACGCAGCGGCTAGATCTGAGAGCTGCCCCCGATGGCAGAGGAAGTAAACTGTCCCCTCCTTGATGGCAGCAAAGCAAAGACGCATGCTTCTTGTGGGCCAGTATGAACCCTGAGGCAGGGAGCTGAACGGGGAACACAGCTCAAGACGCCAGTCTGCAGAAGTGAGGTGCCTGTGACAGAGCTGACGAGCCGAAGCCAAGAGCTGGGAGGGGTGTTTGTAAAGCCACTAGCCGTAGAAGACATGACCCATGTCAAGGGGCTTCCAGCCAAAATCCCCAGTGGGAATTGGCAAGGAACTCATGGAAGCATGCAATGAGGAAGAAGAATTGAGACTTGACATCAGCCACAGCCCAGAGGGCACCCACTCCAGATTACATCTGTACCAGGTTAATGAGTCTTTTCCTGCTCCCTTACATTGCCCCCCTTCGCCAATTCCAGAGGGCCTAGAGACAACTAGTGAATGGAGGAGCAAGGCAGGAGGGGGATAATGAGGGACAGACCACACCCCATCCCCATCCCCATGGTGGGTTCCCAGCCTGAAGTGGATTTGATGGAAGTGGAGTGAGAGGAAAGAGGGAGATGAGGGAGGGAGCCTTAAACGAAGTAAGATATTGAAGTTTTGACATTTGACTAGGTTGGAATTTTTATTACCTGCAAAAATGATTGTAACTCCATTATTCTTTAGGGTGCCTAAAAAAGCTATGGGGATGGAGAATTCCTCCACAGACGGGGAAAGAGATAACCAAAAACGTCCCAATGGATTTCTTGGGGCAGTAGACATGTTCTTCCTTTTGCTTGTCTGTATTTTCTGATTTTTCTCTAATGACACTGGTTTAATAGAAGTTTTGTGGGTTTTTTTCTATATTTAGCTCAACTAACAATGGACTTCATGGTATAAATGGCATTTGAGGTAATTATTGAAGACTTGATTTTGACAGGCAGCACCCACCTGGGGAGTGTGTTTCTGTCTGTAGCCATGAGGCCCAGAGCATGCTTGCATGAAAGAAGGGTGTTCAGTTAGGCTGGGGTGTAAATGTAGGGGATGGTGGCAGGTAAAACCAGAGGTCCTACTAGAATTAGCTTCTCTGGCATCCAAGTAAACAGACATGTTCACATTGACTTAATTTCGGGGGGGGGGGCTGGGTAGACATGCAGAGGAACCCAGAAAGCAACCAACCAGGCCTCAGAAAGAGGGAACTATGAGGAGGGGCCCTGGGTCAGAGGAGGCCCTCGGAACGGATGGGGCGGGTGTGTGGCTCTTCAGCGTGGAGCTCCGCCTTTAGCGTGCTTCGGCTGCTGGGCATGCCTGCTTCTACTCGGCCCCAGCCCCCATCTCCTCTCCCTCTTCTCCACCTAATGGCATTCTTCCGAGCTCAGTTCCCACTTCATGAGAACGGGCTCCTCTTTCCAACGTCAAGAACTGAACTGTGAAGCACCTCTTGGTGCCTGACACTGGGAGAGATGGGCCCAGCTCATTGTTTGGTACCAGTCGCAAACATCTTAGAGGAGAGGCTCTAGAGTTCAACCAGGGGGTGCTGGCAGCGAGGGTCCTGTGTGTATTGAGGCTGGGGAGGGGCTGAGGACGGGCAAGTACAGCCATGTGGGACAAATCACGGCGACTCAAGGCCAAGGAGCAGTGGCTGGGGCATTTCTACCTAACGAAGGGCTGCATCACATCCAGGCTTGACTGTCCGCCACAGGTGAGCAGTGGGCCAAGACGTTGAGGGCCTTACATTCTAGGAAGAGAATCTGTGCTTAATTATGTAGGTGGTAGTGACAAGGAGCGTCTCGCTCGCGCACGCGCTCTCTCACACATGTACACACGCTTTCTCTGGGGACTACAGCATGGCTTTTCGATGCAACACAGGCATTCTGCTTTCTTTCCTGTAACTGGAGAAGGGGTTTACCATGTCACCTGGGGACAGATCTCAAAGAACAAGAGACGATGTGAAAACTAAAAGATCACCGGAAAGGATCCAATATCACTCAGGGTGTGTCCTCCTGCAAATGAGAATGGGCCCACCCTGTGACACTCAGTGGTTAGAAATGCTTTTTGCTGCTGAAAAGGACCAAAAAAAATTTTTTATATATATACATGAAAAAATTTAGGAGCTGGCTGTTTTGAATAGGTAAATGAACAAATTTGAGAAATAAGACATGTTTCTAAGCTCTGGCCAACTCTCCTTGTGAGATTCATGAAGACAAGAAGGCAAGAAACTACTCCTTTCACAAACATGAACAAATCGTGACTTTTATCACGTATTCAATCACAAGAAGTGTATGGTAGACTCTAAAAATTAAGTAGTGGTGACTTGTATTCATTCGATAGATAGCTAGGAAACACAAATCACACAGAATAGCCTAAAACAAAAGCAAGATGGGTCTTCAATGTATGTTTAATAAACAGTGACATACTATATTCAATAAAAGATCCTTCAATTTGATTTCTTAGGAAGAACACAGCCCCTCTAACTTACGGTTTTCCCTTTGAGAGCAAGGGTTCATTTGAGATAATGCCCTCTGCCCCTACGAACAAATTATTTTAGCCTCAGAACAAGCTTGAGGAATTTTTATAATCTTGTTAACATTCTCCCTCACCCAATCCTATCTTTGCCAAGTGATTCCTGTTTATTTTGCCTCTCAGTTTTTCCAGAGAAAATAAACTGCTGAATCCGTGTGGCTCACGAAAAGGCCACAACTGAGCCAGGCAGGTAACAGCAACTCCAAAAAGGGAGAGGAGGTGAGAAAAAAATGAAAAGTCAGAAGTCCTTTCATGTTAACATTTTATTTAAACCAGTACAAGCACCATGCTTAACAGAAGACTGTCCAAAGTAAACATGCAGAGTATGAACTAGCAGAGCCTGAAATCACAGCTTAAGAAGTTGGGCCAGTTGTTGAGTTTGTTAAACGAGGACAGGGAACTGTTAAAATTCACAAGACTAAACCATTACTGTTTCAAGCCTCCTGAATGAGATTCTATTGGACCATCCAGATAAGCGGGAACTGCCCTGGCAAGTTAGTGATCTCAAACAACATTCAAGTAATATATGTGTATGAATTATATTCCAAAAAGCAAGAAAACACAGTTTCTATCACAACCTTAACACAGTTGTTTTGAATATTACAGGAACATGGTCACTGATTTGAAATGTCAAATGGCACAACAAGAAACAAATTCCTCAAGAATATTCAACTTGAGACCAGTGGTGTTAAGTGGCCTAAGAATATTTACATTCTTCCAGAAATACAAAGTAAGATTTGTCCAGAAATGTTTGAGACACTTCTTCACATAAGTTGTAAAGGCTCAAATTCTATAGATTCCAGTATTATCAGTATATTGAACAAATAGGGAAAGCAACCATACTAAGAATATTTGAATTGATAGAATACAAGTTACTCTCTACTTCCACCAAATATCAGCATTTAAACTCTTATGAAAATATCTATTCATCACTAGTCCACGTTATGGATTAATGACATTGCTCAGGTTTTAAAGTAGTCCAAACATTTTTTAAAGTATACCTTCCTTACTATCTATATAGGTGGGTAATAAAGACAGCCAAATTTAATTTGGCAATAAACTCCTCTAAATGGAAATTTTTAGTTAAAGTGTCAGACCAGGATACAGTTTATGGCTACCTTTGACTCCTGAAAATAGGAGATAAAAGGGGAGAGAAAAGGGCTGACAGACATTTTGCTACAAAGATGATTTAGTAATGATAATAAAAAATTTAGCAACACCCTCTTAAACAAGAGTATGTTTAACTGCACTAGGAATATGGTAAACTTTTTAGAAATAGACAAGTTGAACATTTCTTTTAGAAGTCAATTAAACAAAAACAATCTAACAACCTTTCTACTAACATGACTGCTTCAATACCAGAACAAAGTGAAGACTATTCAAAACTCTGACATTTTGGGATTTCAGCATAGTAACCTGAGAACAGTTTTCTTCATATGTCATTTATGTTGCCACAAAAACCATACTAAAAACATGCTAGGATTACTAGTCGGCTCTATTGTGACAACATTAGATGCTATGCAGAACGTATCCAAGGCCAACAATTTCAAAACAAATGCTGACTTAGAAGACCATGAAGGAGGTTCCCAGGAAAAAAGCTGATGTCAAAAGGGAAAGATTAAGATATGAATGGGAATGGCTGCACCAGAAAGCTATGGAATGTAAAAACTGGAATTATCCAATCTGGAGTTACTATTTCAGAGAAGGCAGAAAAAGAGAGCAAACTGAACTTATACTTGAAAAGAACAGTGCAAAATTTGATTACTGGAAGGGAAATTTATATAAAAGTCTGAGAACACTCTACAGCATAGGATTTGTAAGTCTCCCAATAGGACAGAGGGAGTCAAAACATGTTCTCCTGATTCCCCAATCGTAATCTATTGTCTTGCAAAATACATGTTATTGATAAGGAGTCAAACAAGCTCAAAAAAGCATGATTTATCACAGCTCTTTGTCCCTGTTAGACAACAGGGGAACTAAGTTCTGTTTATGGAAGTCAGTGTCATCTGACAATATGAAGGACTTTCAAATTTAAAAACGAAACAAAACAACTAAAACATGCAAGACAAAATAAGGAACCTCATTAAAAAATACATTCTTGCAGCACTAGTTTCTCTTATTGCTGCAAACATGGTGACATGAAATCGCATTTCCTTCATTTAAAAACATTAAAAACACTCCGCGTTCACTTGGGTTATATTTGCATTTCCATAGAATTATAAGCATTATTCTCCAATATCAAAATAGCTGTTTAAAGAATTCGTAAACTTCCTGGGTGAAGTTCTCTCTATCTCTCTCTCTGGAAATTGGAATAAAGAATCCTTCCCATTCATTAACCAAAACAAATGCCCACTCTAGCACTTCCTCATCTCCAACTAACTTCCTATTGCTTCCTGTTTTTTAAATTAGCGAAGCCAAACAGTGTTGGCAACAGAAGATTTAATATCGTGAAAATTCCAACTATCTTTACCTCTTTATTAGTGTTGGCACAGAAACCTCAAAAAAATGCAAAGAATATATAAATGAAAAATACGCCAACATAAAATAATGCCTTTCTAGTTTTGAAATGACTAAGATACTCTTAATATAAGAATTTGCTCACCAAATTTGGTTAGTCTTTACAGTATCAAGACCTTTTGTCAAATTAATGTTAAATAGTTACTTATATGGTGTTCTTAAAGTACACTATAAATTAGAATCCTTGCTTTATGCCAAGGATGCCAACAAGACAGATATCCAGTTCGGAATATCTCCTGACATTTAGGATATAAGATGCAATTTCTATTAATATGTTAACGTTATTAACTCTGGCCAAGGTTTTAAGATAAGTAATTTTTCCTATGGCACAAAGGTAATCATCATAAATACACCCCAAATTATAACTCTCAACTGCCATATATTCACCAGTGCAAGCAGATAGTTGGAATTTTTAAAAATATGAAGTTGATTTTATTACAAATTTCAGATACACACATTAGAAAATTGTTTTACTTGGACCCTTTACAAAAGTATTAATTTCACCAAATCTGGAATACTGGCAGTGTAAAAGTCTTAAACTAACCTTAAAGCTAACAAATCAAAGGCACAGTATTAACACATTTAAAATAACTTGTGTTCACAGGACAACATTAAGAGGTGATTTATAAATAAAGTGTTATTAACCTAGATCCAAAACTATCTAGCTATGACACAACCAGGAATGAAGCCCTTGATTAGTTCCAGCTTATCAATTTCCAAGACTAAGATGCTACTTTCTGTAAGGAGAAAACATAATAGCCATAACTACTATAAAATCTAATTCCCAGACCTTAAGAATGAATGACTGATGAACAAAGTTTCTGGACTTGATTAAAAAGATACAGGAAACCAAAGAAGGTATGGAATTGATGACAAGTATACTTGTAATGCAGCTTACACTAAATTATTTTTCATGGCTCTAAACTGGGTCATTCAAGTCTTTTACCCCAAATTAATTTTAAAGATTTGACAAGTGATAATATGCTATTTTCATATATAAACTGCTAATATCCAGTATTTGTCAAAAGGAGGCAACTGTTGTCTATCACAATCTAATACCCACTTTCCAATAGTGTCTGTAAATAGTAACAAATTCTGAACCGTAAGTTATAGAAATTAGTCACAAGAGTGCAAAAAGTCCCTGGAGAGAAGTAGTCCACCTAACAATTACAAATATAAGGAAACACTTTACAAAGTTTCATTACTATGAAGATGATTTCCCTTTGTTCAAAATTTGAACAAATGAAGAATTTTTCTTTACTGCAGGAAACAAACTGTAAGTAACAGTGCATTTTTAGGCATAAGTATTTATGTCTGGTTCCAGTATGGTCAGGTTAATACATAAATACTTTAGAAACACAGAAGTTCACATTAGTGGAAAAATCCAAGTTTCTCACGTAACCATTCTTCAGTCAGGTCTTCGGTATTTCTTATTTCAAATACCTTAAGAAAGAAACCTTAGGTCATACTTTGACACTCTCAAAAAAAAAAAATCAAACACATTGTATATGTGAATATTACATACCAAATTCTCCTTCCTTTCATTCATGTTGGTCATGACTTATCTTTGTAAATTAGATATACCTTTACTTTTTTTAAATGCTAAGTACTGAGTTACCAAAGCTTAGCAATCAAGATGTCATAAAACTAAAACTCTCTTAAAACCTACAAATATTCTAAAAGAATCTACGAACCTACGAATCAAATCTACGAATATTCTAAAAGAACAGTTCTGTACATCTTACCCACTAGAAGAGATGCCCCCAGGTACACACAACTGAAATCAATCTAGTTAGTTAGGAAGTGGAGAACATATGCTGGTCTTCCATAGTTGGAGGAAATACGAGCTGTAAATTGTTTTGAAAAGGATGGACTACAGGTCCACAGCCACAAACCTCTGCAAGAATCTGTACACGCAGGCCCAGTAAGTATAACGGCTATCCAGAAACAACGTAACAGAGCAGAAAGGATGGGATTGAGGCCAATGTGGGTTTGCATCCTGGCTCTGTCATTTAAGCAACCCTGGGCAAGTCCTTCATCTTCTGAACCTCAGTTCTCCCATCTATAGAATAGGAATATCACCATTCACCTCACAGGGTTGTGGTCAGGATTCAATGTGATTATCTGTTAATAGTAACTTATAAATTGTAATGCCTTAATTCCAGCACTTGATGGTGTGCTGTGGGATTAGAATGGAAATGAGGCTGTTAACAGGGCTCCCTCCTAATCACCCAATCCATTGAGAGCAACTCCAGGGTGTTCCTATACAAATGAGAAAAAGTAGTGTCTGTAAGTTGGTGGTGTCAATGACAATCACATGAGCTAAAGGGAAAAGGCAGAGGGCAATCTCCTAGACTGATGGTTAAGCACCTAAGGGGAAAACACTGATGCTGTCCTTAAAACCTGAAAGGACATGTTATTTAATATAGTTTTAGTGAATAATATTCCATTTCAAAACCTTAAAAGTATATACTTTTTCAACTCAAACTAATACTTGGAAGTTAAATAAAGTTTGAGAGCTTACCATTTAACTTCAACAATGCCATAAAACAATGGGGACATTTAAATCTTAAGTAAAGTGTCTCATATAAAACAGAATGATCTAGCTTTTAATAAAGCTAATAAGTATTCTTAACAATTTCAGACTTGGGAACAAGACACAGTTAACTGCATAATATGGAATTCCTGCACAGAAGTTGGTTCATTTAGCCTATGGTAAAGAGCTCTGAGAAGCTTCAATGCTTACTTTTTTTTTTTTTTAAAGATTTTTATTTATTTATTCGACAGAGATAGAGACAGCCAGCGAGAGAAGGAACACAAGCAGGGGGAGTGGGAGAGGAAGAAGCAGGCTCATAGCGGAGGAGCCCGATATGGGGCTTGATCCCATAACGCCGGGATCACGCCCTGAGCCGAAGGCAGATGCTTAACCGCTGTGCCACCCAGGCGCCCCTCAATGCTTACTTTTATCTACTAGAAACTGCATTGTGGAAGATGAAAAACTTTCAATAGATTGAATAGTGGCAGTGGATTTTCTAAAGCTGCCTATATTTTAAATGTGATTTCTTCTAATCAACTTATAATTTACATTCAAAAAAACACACTTTGATTAAAGACTTCTATCTTTCTATTTCCAAACAGTACAACTCTCTAAAATTTACTGCTCTGTTATATATAACTTTTACCTGCATAAAAAAAACTTAACTCTTCAGATTACTTTAGCTAATGCTCTAATAGTGTGGGAAAAATATTGTCTCAACAAGCAAGTAAAACACAGATACTACCTTGGTTAGTTCAGCTGTTTGGACTAGCTTATTCTTACTCCCAGCATACATCATCTGTTGTTCCGGCTTACACCCTGGAAAAGAGATTAGTATAGAAACGAGACTTAGATTTTGAAAAAGTGACGGGTTTTCGTTTTTTTACTTCTAAAATGACATTTTTAGGATTTTTTTACCCAACAGGTTTACAAAAAACTTCAGTCCAACTGTGAATGGGTGTATTTCAAGAGTCTTACACTGCATACTGCCTACATGAAGCCACAGCTAAATAACAAACAAGTCCCTGGGATTGATAAAAATAAGTGTGGCTAGATCTCTGTGTATCTTTTAGAACTCTGTAAATACTCAGGAACTTTTCAGTGCAATCTTAATTTTGACATCAGATCAAGATCAATTTTATGGATGCCTCATATATAAAGGTTTGGGGATGGGGATGGATCAGTGTGGGGTGATCTGCCCTGAAAAAAAATTACAGGCTGCTTACATATAAAGTTAAAAAGGTACTGCAGTTATTTTAAGTGCTAAATAAATAATACAAACAGTAAAGTTTAGAGAAGATTCAGAGAGTTTACGGTGGGCTTAAATGGTAGTGGTACTGGGAGTTCTGATGGTAATGGATATATCTTAAATAACAATAAGCCACTTCAATACCCAATGTAAGCTATTCTGGGACGATTCTTAAGGTTACAGGAATATCATCATTAAGTACTGTTTTAAAGATAAACACAAATATATATCATGATAATACACGAAGTTCATGTACTCATACACAAAACCTAAAAAGAAAATGTACGTTGGTGTTTTAAAATGTCACTACATATCAAATTCCATAAAATGCATGTATGATTTGACCAAACACTTACACTTCTAGAAATTTATCCTAAGAAAACAAACAAGTTCTCAGAAAGGATGCTTTATAGCAACTCCTTTCTAGGGATGAATTCATGTGCACATACATACCTCTGTTTAAGTTATTCAACACTTTACATCTTTAAAAGAAGCATAAAATGTCTCCTATAAAAATGGTTTAATTAGATCAAAACCAAATATGCACTATTTAAAGAAATTCACTCACCAACAGGACTGGAGAAAATAAAGCACAGAGGATATGAAACTCTTCCATCATCATGTTGGTATTTATAACTATACACAATGAAGGTTTTTCTCAAGTTAAAGAAACTAAAATTACTGCTATATTTGACTCAAGTACTTACCAACAAAGTTCTGAAAGAAAATACACACCTGGGGAGCTAGTGAGTGGTAACTTTCTGTCCTCTCGATTTGAGCCATACCTTTATTATCATTATCTTTCCACAAAAGTATACATGAGCCCCAAAGATAAGGTATAAAAACATATAAGCTCTCAAAAATAAATTTATTAAAAGTAAATGGATACAGTATGGATTTTTTTCTCTTTCTAAATTTTTACCTGTAAACACATAATAATAAAAGGAATTTTTTAAAAAGAAAATAATTCATCCCACTAGTATGTCAGCTTCCCATTTTTCTTAGTCCATGATGTGCATACATGTTTTGATTTTGATCATGGTGTAGGAGAAATTTTTGTAAAACACAGGGCTTTTAAAAATTGAAAAAAACCAACTTCATAAATAAAATTCTGACCACTAAAGAAAACAAATCTTTTTAAAGCACTAAGAAAAGGATATCGAGGTTGTCGTTCAGGCAGTTCATCTTTAAGTTCATCCGGTGAAATGCCCTGGCACCATGAAGAGAAACAACTTTTAAGCATTTTCTGACCCATAAATCCTTAAGAAATATACCAAACACCCACTCTACTAATAGATAGAAATTCATAACCATATAACACAACATAAAATCTTATTTTACTAAATTGTGTATCACCTGAGATTACTAAACCCTCAAACTACTGAATGCACACTCAGTTTAGTTCCATTTATTAACAAAATAGTCGTGGCTCATGTTCCAGTTCAGGAAATACTGAATAAGATAATAAGCCACCCCTCAAAGGAAACATCAATGTCTGATTTAGGGAGAAAAAAGTGAATTTCTTTCCAGTCTAAATTAGTTACTTAATTTGACAAACTAAATGCTTAGGTTATAGCATTTTAGTTTTTAATTATCGGCCAAGCAATTTAGAAGTTATACGGGACATGTAGTTAACTTCTACCACTTATTACACTGGGTTTCAGTAATGTTTTAAAGAAGGTGATTCAATTAGCAAGACACTGCGCTACATAATAATTAGCACATGCTTTTCATGCATAATGAGCTACACGTGTACTCAGACTCATTTTAAAAGTACATGTAAGTAACATAGCATCTTTTAGGCAATAATAATTGCTTAACTATAAAAATGTACTTAGCTGATGAAACAAACCTCAAGCTCTTCATCCAGTACCACCAGGCGTTTATCCTTATCAATTTTCACTAAAATAAAAATATAGTATAAGTAAACTGTGATATGTATTTTTTTTTTTAATGTAAACTGCGATTCTAATGTGACCTTGATCTACCCAACCCACAGGGTCTAAGCCCTTTTCTTCTGGCATCCAAAATTAAAACATTAGGGACGCCTGGGTGGCTCAGTCGGTTAAGCATCTGCCTTCAGCTCAGGTATGATCTCAGGGTCCTGGAATCGAGTCCCGCATCCAGCTCCTTGCTAGCAGGGAGCCTGCTTCTCCCTCTGCTCCTTGCCCCCTGCTTGTGCGCTCTCTCTCTCTGACAAATAAATAAATAAAATCTTAAAAATAAATAAATAAAAATTAAATTAAATTAAAACATTAAGAAACAAACAAAACTCATTTGCAGTTTAGTTTATGGTCTGTTAGCTAGCTGTGCTTTTCAAGCAGTCAGCATTTAAAGGCTTTTACCCACAATTCCCATCACATAACTTGCTTATTTAGAATTTTATGTCAACTCCTTACATTTTCTGTGTATCTGAAGAATTTTGTAACTCATATGCAACTTTCTACATAATAAGGTCCGAAAGGGTGACTGTAAATGAGATTGGTCTATGTAACATGGTTAGAACTCCAAGGGAAAAGCAGACCAGGGGTTAAGATAGAACCACCACCACCAATTGCCAGCTTCTCCAGAGTCAAGATTTCATAGTGCAATAGATTATTATGAGATAGCAGAAAACCAACTAGCAGTGATATCTATATTTAAATATATGTAACATAATCCAAAGCCAAACTGAAATATGTTTAGATAATCTTTGCCTTTATTCTTTTCCATTACTCTGAAAAGTTGGCCATTTTTGGTTTTACACTAATTTCACAGTAAATTCTGTAAGATATGGTAAGATCTCAAACAGCTTTACCTTTCGCAGCACAATGGCACAGATATGAATTTTCACTTTTAAGAACTGTATGCCTACGTTGTAGTATTTATTTGTAATTGAACGAAAGCTCATTACAAGTTGTCGCTACCTCGTTAATTCACATCTGCCAGATGCCTCTCTGTGAAGCACTGTCTATAGAGATCTATACTGTGACCCGCCTGCCCTTCCTTCATCTTTCTAAGTCACCACAAACATATTTTTTTTTTAAAGATTTTATTTATTCATGTGACAGAGAGATAGCCAGTGAGAGAGGGAACACAGCAGGGGAGTGGGAGAGGAAGAAGCAGGCTCCCAGCAGAGGAGCCCAATGTGGGACTCGATCCTGGAATGCCGGGATCACGCCCTGAGCTGAAGGCAGACCTTTAACGCCTGCGCTACCCAGGCGCCCCACCACCCACGTATTAAATATTATTTAAGAATATAAAAGAAATCTGAATAACATCAGATAAGTTCACAGTGGAAGAAGTCATAGGCAAATCATTCTTTCCACTGTCAGAAGTCAGTGACGCTTCAAAGTACTCTCCATGAAACTGGGGTTCAAGTCTAGAATTGAAATAAGGTCCCAAATCACTGCGAAGACAATGCTGAACACTTTACCATTTTAGGTGCAGGGAAAGGTTTCTGGCTGAGATTGAATGACCGGGCAATTTTTAGTCTCCTGAGGAGTTAAAGGATGGAGCTGGATTGGTCACTACAATGACCAGATGGCTAAGATCATCTTCTCCAGAGCTGTACAGGCAGCTGAGGAGGGAGGTAGGACACTCCACCTCTGTTCTAGATTACAGCTGTTACTTATTTTTTAAAGTGATCTAAAAGCAAGGGGAAGGGACACCTGGGTGGCTCAGGTCATGATCTCAGGGTTCTGGGATGGAGTCTGTCCTATACCCCCACCCCTCGGTCAGCAGGGACCCTGCTTCTCTCTCTGCCTGCCACTTCCCCTGCTTGTGCACACATGCACTCTCTCTCTCTGACAAATAAATAAATAAATAAAATCTTTAAAATAAATAAATAAAAGTAAGGGGGAAGATTAAAACAGAAGGAGGCAAATTATTTCCTAACGGCCCAGTTTATTCAATGTAGCTATAAGATAAAAAGCAACAAAGACCATGTAACTGAGGCAATCACATTTAGCTTACTTATAATGGCAGCATTATTCGTTTCTTTGCGAAAACGAAACTTTCTCAGCTTTTCCACTAAATCTTCAGCGACATCACAAACCACCAAAGACTCACTCTAGAAAAGAAAAAAAATCATGTATAAAATGTCATGACTTCAATATGTATACGTGTTAAAGTTATAAAACTTAATACCTCTAAAAACATACAATGACATCTATAAATGTCACATCACAATTATGTGAGTTAACATGAAACACATGAATATTTAAAGAGCTTTTAAATCTACCAACCTTTGTATCTAAGTTAATTATACACATTTGTTCACATAGCCCATATATATATATATATATAGCTTATATATAGCTTATATATATATACAGGCTACACTTTAACTTTCTCTTTGGCTAATAAGAACCTTAAAGAGCTATATAAAATAATGTGCTACTTCATCAGAACCGGAGAGGAAGAGAAGAATATAGGAAATTCAAGGATCGCTGTCTGCTGTCAGAAAGTATAACATTTTTGCACTATGCAGGAAAGTAATCTTTATTATACTTAGAATTAATAAGACCTTGGTTCATTTTTATGTCTCACAACTATGAAAAAATACAAATAAAGTATGAAAGATAAACCACAAGAGTAAAGACCAGTATTATTTTATATCTTAATGAAATGACAATGGGAATTTTAAAAAAGAAGTTACTGGGGCTCCTGGGTGGCTCAGCCATTAAGCGTCTGCCTTCAGCTCAGGTCATGATCCCAGGGTCCTGGGATCGAGCCCCACACTGGGCTCCCTGCTCGGCGGGAAACCTGCTTCTGCCTCTCACACTCCCCTTGCTTGTGTTCCCTCTCTCGCTGTCTCTCCCTCTCTGTCAAAAAAATAAAATCTTAAAAAAAATAAAAAATAAACATAAAAAAGAAGTTATTAAGAATTATGAAAGTAGATGTCTGGCTGGCTCAGTCTGTAGAGCATACAACGCTTGATCTTGGGGTCATGAGTTCAAGACCCACACTGGGCGCAGAGATTACTTAAAAAAAAAAAAAAAAGAACTATGAAAGCAAAACCAGATGGAATACAAAAACTAAAAGAACCTTTTACAAATTATGAAAAAATGTACGAGATTCTTCTCCAGAAATATGGCAAGGAAATAACCAAAGGACTCTTCTCTTAGTTAGGCAAATGTATTACTGATGGCAAACACAAGCATGGAAATGGTTATTTTTCCTTTTTTTTTTTAATGTGTAAAACTTCGAACACGTACAAAAGGAGAGAATAGTATAGTGGAACCCTATGCACCTATAATTCAGCTTCAAACATTATCAACACACAGCCAATCTTATTGCATCAACACTCTCAATACTGCCCAATGGACTGTCACACAGCAAAGGCCTGAAGTCATTTCAACTATAAATATTTTAGTATGTATCATTAAAATGACAATATGTGCCATTAAGAATATGAGGACAATAACATTATCTTACCTTAAAAAACTAACAATAATTCCAGTCTCAAATAATCAAACAACTCGAATTCCCCTCAGTGTTTTTTGTTTTGTTTTCCCTGTGGTTGGTCTGATAGACTCAGGTACCAAATAAGGTCCACATGCTTTGATCTTTTCATACATAAGCTCCCCCCCTCCTTCAAGAGAATTAGAACAGTTCTGAGACCAATGCTAAACACACATTTCTCCTTATAACCCAAAAAGATTAAGGTTTTCAATTTTAAGTTAAAACACAAATTTAATAAAAGCCTGCTTTGACCCCATGTTGGGTAAATGAGAGTGTAAGTTAAAGCAGGAAATAGCTGTCAATTTTAAATTGTCCTTTAAATTCAGAACACTGCTAATATGTAAGGTATGATATACTATAGGATATGCTATTTACAATTAGAAAGGACATCCCACCAATAAGTATTATCCAATGAATAAGGCTCCTGTAGAAGTCAGGTATATGCGTCCTATTAGTTCTCCTTAGAGAAAGAGATTCTAAGACAGTCATATGGAGTTTCCTTAAGGTAGTATTCAATCCTAGTTTATTTTTTTCTATCTTTCAAGAAAGGTAGAGTAAAAAAACTAGAATTTTCATTTTCTTTTTTTTTTTTTTTAAGATTTTTATTTTATTTATGTGACAGAGAGACAGCCAGCGAGAGAGGGAACACAGCAGGGGGAGTGGGAGAGGAAGAAGCAGGCTCCCAGCGGAGGAGCCCGATGGTGGGACTCGATCCTGGAACGCCGGGATCACACCCTGAGCCAAAGGCAGACGCTTAACGACTGCGCTACCCAGGCGCCCCAGAATTTTCATTTTCTATTCAACAAAGGTAGAACCCATTAGTGAAACTAATAAATATTTTAGATTCCTCTTTAGGCAAAGACCGATTTATCACAAAAGTCTTATCTTCCGGCTCTGATACTCAGAGCTGCTTGTGCAATCCTGACATTCTAAGGACCAAGAACCAAGTGAAAAACACACTGTGATTTAATTTATATAGCCTTTTGGGGGGCATTTTCACCCCTCCCAATACCATTATAAGGTCAAAAATTCCTTCCTACAAGAAAAGGGAACCAGGTTCAGTCAATTCTAATTGCTTACAGTTAGTAGAAGGATTTACCAATGAGTGTTAACACCCTGCAACAACTCTATCTGGGTGAATATTAACACACAGTTAATTGGAGTATTGAGCTCAAGTGTTCACTTACTGGTTTATCCATGTAAGGAACATTTAGTGAGTGTAAGCACTGTGCTAAGTGCTAGGGATACAATCCTATAAAATAAATAAATAATATGGGCCTGCCCTCAGGAAGCTTCTAATATAGTCTAGTAGAGAACACACCTATAGAGAACAGACCTACATCAAAAGGAACAGGTAAGAAAGCATACTTGTTTGCACCTGTGATAAGTACTAGACAGGAGAGACACAGCTGCTATGAGAACTTATGACTAGGGAAGAACACCATGGTCATAATAGGTCTGCCTGAAAAAGGTATTTGAAGGGCCAAAACTGCCTATGCAAAGACCCTTTGAGTAAAGGGATCATGGCACATCTAAGTTAATGAAAGGCCACTGTGACTCAAGCACAAGCAGGAACATGGTATAACAGAAGGTTGGGTAGGAGCTGGACCACATAGGGCCCAGCAGGTCATATTTTGGTCTTTATCCTATGAGCAAAGGGAAGCCACTAAAGTGTTTTAAGCAGAGTGATGATGGGAAACGTGACCAGATTTGCATGCAGGAAATAGGCAAAGTGCCAAGAAGAATAGGGCAAGGCTGGTTAGTTGGCAAGCTTAGTACAAGGGAGAGATGAAAAGTAGCATAGGCTGCTGAAGACCAAAGAGAAGTAGGGAAATACTGCCAGTAACAGTTAACATGTATTAAACACTATGACAGAAACACGGTGCTATGTCCTTTACATGCATCTCCCCTCATACTCAAAACAATCCCTTAGGATGAGTTTTTCTTATCCCAATTTTGCAAGAAACTAAGGCTTAGAGAGGTTGTTTCTTCCCCAAAGTTACACAACTGGTGAAGCCTGATCTCTAGCCACTCTCTTAACCACTACAAAGGCGGTAGTAACAAATTGGGTCTTAGAGGTGTGAGTTAGGGAAAAGGGTTCCAAGATGACTTCAAAGCTTCTCACTCGTGTAACAGACTAAATGATACCTTTCACGGAGTTAAGAACACTGAGGAAGAACAGGTTTGCAGGGAAAGAGCATGAGTTCTATTTTGGACAAATTGAGGTGGCCTTAAGGCACCCAAGTGGGGAAAAGCTCCTAGAGGATAACTAAATAGTGGCATGTATAGATCTGGACCGGATCTCAGAAGCAAGTGTAATAAAAATTCACAAGTCATCTGCTTACAGGTAGGAGGTAACTGAAGCGATGAGTGTAAGAAAGGATGGAGAAAGAATACAGAATGGAAAACAAAGCATTAGACTGGAGCCTAGGACTCCTACATGTGATATCCAGGTAAGGAGAATAGTCTGCATGGGACACAAATGGGCCAACAGGAAAAGCAGGAGAAAAAACAGAACCCAAGGGGAAAGCATGTAGGAAGAGAAGCTTCAAAAAGGAGAGAGTAGTCAACTGCGTGGAACGCAGATGAAAAGTCAGGAAAGATGAGAATTGAAGGCAGTCCCCTGGTTCTGGTGGCCATGACAAGATCTATTCGAGGGAGGTGGGTTGAAAAATGAGTGGGAGGTCAGAGATACGACAGTGGGCGATTGTGTTTTGTTTCTAATTAAAGAAACGAGCATATTTAAACGCCCGACAGGAAAGATACAGAAAATTCTTGTTAGGCAATTTACTTAATTCTTCACTTTATTTTTGAGCGAGGCGTTCAACTCATTCGAGTACGGAAGCCAAAGCCCCGAGAACAAACTAAAGCTTTTGACGGTCACTTTAAGGCTAAGGATCAAAACCTTAGGCCAGAAAGATTTCCAACTGCCCTAACTGGAAGAAAGCAAGAATACAGAAAAATCTTTAGAGGCAGGCTGGGAAAGGAGGAGACAGAAGCTAAGGCGAGGCCGCAAGAATGGAATCTGAAATTTCGAGCTCTCCCTGGAAAGGCCGCCAGGCGGAAGGTGCTCAGCGCCTGTCCGCCCCCTCAGGCCTGGCCCGGGTCCTGGCAAAGAAACCGGCGTTTGGGGGCAGCCCTTCGCTGGGCCAGAACGCCGGCCCCTCCGACCCAGCAGTTCAGGAGCTGGAAGCCTCCACCCAGAAAGACCGAGAGAGAATGACCCAGCCGTACTGGCCGCACCCCAGTCCCAGAATCCACTGGGCGGACCGACCCCAGGGCCGCTTCGAGGACGCTGCCCTTAGGCGGGTTGGCAGCGGCGGCGGGGGGAGGCCAAGTCCCTGGCTGTGGGCACGCGCCAGCAGCCGGGGCGGAAGCGGCCGCCGACCCACCCCGGGCGCTGCTCGCCGAGCCCGGCTCTGGCAAACGAGAGAGCCCGGCTGGCTGGCTCAGCCCTCCGGCCCCCGCCCTCCCAGCGGCAACTCACCATTTTCCTTCCGGCCGTCAGCGGCTCCTCGCCTTCCCTCGGGCCCCTTTAAGAATGGCACGGCGGCCGCCTCCCTTCCTGCCCCGGCGCCTGGCAGAGTCGCCCCCACCCATCAACGCGACCGGGGCGGGCCGGCACGTGACGGCGGACGGCGGGAGGCACGGCTCAAAATTAGTCGAATCGCGAGCGCCTGCTGGCCCCTGCTCCTTTTAGGAAAGAAGGTTCTGCCTGTCTGAGAATGGGGCCATCTTGCAGAAATGCACTCTTAACATTCAAGCCCACTCTTGCTCCTTTTTAACTTTACTCTGAGGGCTTTTCATAGTGATATGATTAAGGCCATCATTTCAATGGCAAATATGTGCGTTGACCACAGTCTACCTTCCAAATGAAACTCTCCACTTTATTTTTGAGCGTGGAGTTCAACCCATTCGAGAACTGAAACCAAAGCCCCCAAGTCCTTCAAAGGTCCCTCAAACCTAAACAAGCCTGCCTTTCCGCCCACTCTCTCTCCGCCCCCACACCCCCAACCGCGGATCTCCACGACTTTCCAGGACTTGATGAATACATTCCTTTTCTCAATGGTGTTTATTTATTGAAGTATGAATGATGATTGCTATCTATATGGGTGTTACGAACTACTGCCTAAGGACACTTCTAGAAGTTTCTGTAGGCGGTGCAGACTTACTGGAGCAAGCTAATTTTTGAATGTGGTGAGGAAAGTAGTTTGGAAGAAGTTTGAACTCTAGAATTCATACAGTTGCCTTCAATAAAGAAACTTCCTGGGGTAGGATATCATGGTGTTTACCGGGTAGTGCTAGGGTGGTGCCTGGTCCACAATAGGTGCTCAGTTAATATTTGCAGAATGAGTGAAAGAACCAAAGAAAAAGATAATTCCAGAACGTGCTACCACTGCCGTCGTTCTTCATTAGTATTAAACTGAATTATTGGAATTTTTATTTTTTTAAACATTTTTATTTATTTGAGAGAGAGAGCTAAAGTGCGCGATCGATGGGTGTAGGGAGGAGGGGTAGAGGGGGAGGAAGAGGGACGAGCAGACATCCCTTCTGAGGACCCTGTGATCATGATCTGAGCTGAAATCAGGATTCCGTTGCTCAAGGACTGAAACACCAGGTGCCCCCCTGAATTATTAGAATTTTTAAAGTTTGTGTTAATGTTTAAATTTAATGAATTGTTAGCATGTTAATAAATAACATTAAGTCAGGGTTCAAAATACATAAACTAATTTGGCACAATACTCACATTTGCTCAAAAATTAGAAAAAAAAAGTATTAGCTATAAGAAATTCCACAGCTCAACTACATTCTAGTGATTTGCCCCCATAATACTTTTTATTATGAGACGGGGACTGTTAAGTTTGACCAATAGTACCATGTTATAAATGATGGAAGAGAAAATGTTAGTGGTCCATGAGCTTATATTTGACTTTAACATAGATTCTCCCCCCAACCCTCACTTTTTCCTGATCTCCTCTTTCCACCTATAGGAGTAATTGGAGGAAAAGGTGAAAAAATTAACATTAAGCTACATGACATCACACCTGATAAATGGCAAATCCAATCCATTGTGGTTTTTTCCCCCTTTCATTCCATTTTTTTCCTTTAACGTTTCCCAAGTGTTACTGGCTATGAAATGTGCTGGCCTTATATTACACTGAAGAGAGGTTGGACTGGGTATACTGACAAGATAAGAACACTGGTGAAAATGTGATTTATTTTATTTTATGGGCGGTAAAAAATTAATGTAGACTATATACAGAAACTTCAAACTCAGTCCTTAGAACATGTTTTACATACACAAAAAATATTACAGCTATTTTAAATGGGGTTTGGAAATGCCATCTGGCTTGGGTTATTCACGGAGCGGGGTGGGGGGTGGCACAAAGTTCTGGAAGGTTTTCCAAAACTTTCTGCCTGACTAACATGTATAAAAAAGTCAAGAACCTATCAATACTAAGCTGTATTGAAGTCACTGAAATGTGTTTTATCCCTGGGAAGCATTTGACATGAAGACAAGATCAGGGTCAATAGTAAAGAAGTATTCTTTTTTTTGTTTGTTTGTTTTTTGTTTTTTTCTCTTTCTTATGATTTTTTTTTAATTTTATTTTATTATATTGTGTTAATCACCATACAGTACATCCCCAGATTCCGATGTAAAGTTTGATGCTTCATTAGTTGCGTATAACACCCAGTGCACCATGCAATACGTGCCCTCCCTACTACCCATCACCAGGCTATCCCCTTCCCCCACCCCCTCCCCTCTGAAGTCCTCAGTTTGCCTCTCACAGTCCATAGTCTCTCATGTTTCATTCCCCCCTCTGATTACCCCCCTTTTCTTTATCCCTTTCTTCCCCTACCGATCCTCCTAGTTCTTATGTTCCATAGATGAGAGAAATCATATGATAATTGTCTTTCTCTGCTTGACTTATTTCACTTAGCATTATCTCCTCCAGTGCCGTCCATGTTGCAGCAAATGTTGAGAATTCGTTCTTTCTGATAGCTGAGTAATATTCCATTGTATATATGGACCACAGCTTCTTAATCCAGTCATCTGTTGAAGGGCATCTCGGCTCCTTCCATGATTTGGCTATTGTGGACAATGCAGCTATGAACATTGGGGTGCATATGGCCCTTCTCTAATAGTAAAGAAGTATTCTAAGTAAAAATTGATGGAAGATCAGAACTAGAATAATTTTTTCTGGCCTGAATTTCTTCTAAGTCTTTTTTTCTCTATAACAGTACCCTTGCTAAAGTGCGTTTGTATTATTTATATATTCCCACCTGCTTACTCCACCAATAAATATTTACTGAGGGCCCATTATCCAAAACAGATCAAAAATCCCCACCATCCTGGAACTAACATTCTAATAAGGAGGAGGAGGTAACAGACAATAAGAATAATAAATTAGTAAACAATATTGTATGTTAGAAGGATAAGTGGGGGCGGGGATACGAAAAAAGAGATTGGGAGTGCAGGGGTGAGGGATTTGTGATTTTAAATTGGGTAGTAGTCCTAGTCTCATTACGAAGGTCATGTCTGAACAAAGATTTAAGCTGTGGAGATTAGCCATGTCTGGAGGAATAGTCCACACAGAGGATATAACACTGTAAAGGCCCAGAGGCAGAAGCATACATGTTGTTACAGGGGACAAAAAAAGCAATCAAATGACTGGAGTGGATGAGCTGGGGTGAGTCGTGGATGAAGTCATAGAGGGGTTGGAGGGCTGGATCCTAAGCCTTGTAAATGATCATAAGGACTCTGGCTTTTACAGAGTCAAAATATAGTGTTGGAGTGTTGGAGAGATTGAGCTGGGGAATGACGCGGTCTGTTACGCATTTTAGCAGGCTCATTCTGACTTCGGCGTCCTTTTAAGAAGATGCTTCTGCTGTTGTGTTAGACTGTAGGGACAGAAGGACTTCCAGAGCCAGCCAAGATGGAGTAACCAGGCTGTAGTCTCTCTCACCGATTACAACTAAAGGCTCTGGGCAGAATATAAACACAACTACCCGAGGACTCTAAAGAGTCAATAAAACAAAATAGCCAGTGAATTGAAGAAGGAAATGTTTTGGTGGCCTCCTCTTCGTCCTGTTTGGGAAGGAGGGATTCCTGACCTAGGGTTGTGGGGAGAGCCAAACACGTAACACTCAACACTAGACAGATGAAACTGATAGCAGTTTTTTAGTCATATATACTCACAGTCCGGGGGAGGGGGACACCAAAGGCCATGCGGGCCAGGGAGTTGAGCTTGGGAACCCAGGGAACAACTAGAGGCTGTGTGAGGCAGGCTTAAAGCGGGTGTGGTGCCCAGGCTGGTGGGGACCTGAAACCTGCCACTGAAGAATAAGCAGGGACTGGGCCTGGTCCCCATGACGAGGGTTGTAGGGTTAGAGGACCTTATCCATGTGAGCAGAGTAGGGAGCCGGCACTTAGGTCATGCCCAATGTCACCAAATGTCATGGCAGCACATAATATTAGACCTTAATTTTGGGCCTGACCAGTAGGGTGCCAGTGAATTTTCTCGTTCTCGTTTCCTCTTCTACTGCCTGACAGGAGAGCAGGCTGGATCAGGGAGGAGTGTGGAACAGGAGAATGTGGAAGGAATTGCCCCCCTTCCCCCTTTATTCTCTCCTCGCCCTGCCCCAAGGGCAACACCGTCCACCACAATTGTTAGCTCTGTCTCAGCAGGGCAGGAGCACAGGCACCTAAAACCTGAGAGAAAATCTATCTTTCTATGAGGAATTTGGAAAGCAGCCCTGTTGTGCATAGACTGAAGGAGGTATGCCAGTTACTTTTTTTTCTTCCTTTTCTCTTGCTATCTCATCTGAAGGATAGGCTCGGTCACACAGAACTGCACAACAGGGTAGAATGGAGAGCCCCATCTTTCAGACCAGAAGAACAGGGAAAGGGAGTCCAGGGGTGTAGGGAATTCCCAAAGAGCAGAGTTTGAAACTGACACAGCACACACACCCCAGCTCCATATGGGCAGAACACACCCACAGAAGCATAGCAAAGACTATGAGAACTTACCTACAATATAAACCATTGCCAAGACTCAAACTAACTCCAGCGTGGCTCCTGTGAGGAACAGAACAAAAAACCATAATAAAGACTTCGAAATTTGAGCTACTATTCTGTATCTTGATGGGGCTAATGTTCTATGGCTTCCACACATTTGTTAAAACTTATAGAACTGTACATGAGATGTAATGATTTTTAGTGCATGTAAATGAAAAATTAAATTTTAAAAAAAAAGTAAAACAAATTTAAAAAGAATACACTATGGGAGAGAGAGAAACAAGAAAGCCATTTAGAAGACTATTGTGGTAATCCAGGACCAACAGGGAAACAGTGATTTGGTGAGAAATGCCCAGAACCAAAAGAATCTTCTGTATCAGGGTTTGTCAGCTTCAGAAATACCGACATTTGGAGTTAAATAACTCTTTGTTGTGGGTGCACCGTGCTGTGCGTCGTAGCGTGTTCAGCAGAATACCAAATGCCATGCAGGGCCACGGAGGGGGGCGGTGCACTAGAGGCCAGTAGCACCTCCCGCACTGGGAACCAAAACGTGTCCAGACATTGTCAAATGTTGCCAGGGCACAGAGGTGGGAAATCAACCCCAGTTGAGAACCACTGTTCTAGATGAATGTCCTAAGCTTTGGGCCACAGACCATGTACCACATAAATGATCAGCGTCAGCTCAGTTAGAGTGAGCTTCAGGTAGCCTCCTGCCACATGATATATATAGATGACAGAAGCCCAACAGCTAAGACCATGAGAGGTTTTTACTAGAGGGACTTGGAAGTTCAGTGGGCTACTAGGAGTCAGGTTCTGCCAAGGAACTACATACAAGATTTTCCACGATTCCTGTCATCTATGGGATCATACCCAATTGCACATTCATTCAGTTCTGTTGGGCAGAAGTTGTCGCAAAGTTTGAAACTCAGAGTTATGATGTTTATTACACTCCTACTGGTGTCTTCAAAATAGACATAAATTTGCCCTTCCAAGAAATAATGTAGGCTATGGAAAGACCATATAAAATGAAAGGGTTAACAGCTCCAAGAAAATTATATAATGCAGATAATAATTTCTTAAAAACAAGTTAATATTTGCTTGCATTTCTCTTATAAGACCTTCTCCTTGGTTAGTCAGAAGCATATATAAGCCTCAAAGGATAAATAGAACCGTGATATTAGGAACGCAGAAAAAAGCGAGCAGCTTTTGACTACCAAAATAGGATTTTTGAATCCCCAGAAACACAGTAATCTAGAAAAAGGCAGATACCACCGAGAAAGGTTTTATAAAGTTTTCAAGCTCTATTAACATTTCAAAATCCAGACCGTGGCAAAATTAAAAGTGGCATTTAGTCTATGCCATGTAGTAGAGGAAACCGAGGCCAGGACAGAAGGCCTGTATCTGCTGAATGGGAAGGAGGGGAAGTCTTTCCCTTCCAGTGTGCTGGAGCGTGGCAAGAAGGAGGGGCTTGACTAAGTACAGCAGGCCACACTGTACTGAGGTTCTGGTTTCCCCTTCAGGCTGCAGTCTCAGAATGGGAAGGGGTGGGTGCTGGAAGGGGTTGGAGTAAAGCGTCCAAACAGGTATGGTATTCGAGAAGCTAAAGAGACCGAAATTGGTAGTCCACTTTCTCTTTAATAAAGAAGGAAAGGGGGTGCCTGGGTGGCTCAGTCTTTATGGCTCAGGTCATGATCCCAGCATTCTGGGATGGAGCCCCAGCCCCGCAGCAGGCTCCCTGCTCAGAGGGAAGCCTGCTTCTCCCTCTCCTACTCCCCTTGTTTGTGTTTCCTCTCTCTCTGCCTCTCTCTGTGTCAAATATATAAATAAAACCTTGAAGAAGAAGAAGGAGGAGGAGGAGGAGGAGGAGAAGGAGCAGGAGAAAGAAGGAAAGGCGGGGCACCTGGGGACCCAGTCAGTTAAGCATCCAGCTCTTGATTTAGGCTCTGGTCACGATCTCAGGGTTGTAAGATAAGAGCCCTGCATCATTGTCCAGCTCCTCGCTGGGGCATGGAGACTGCTTAAGATTCTCTCTCTCCCTCTGCCACTCCTAACCCCCCTCTCTCTCCCTAAAAAGAGAGAGAGAGAGAGAGAGAGAGAGGATTTGCATTTGGCTCTGCACCACCTTGAACAGAAGCAATAGTGTTCAACAGCAGAGGTGGCTGCCCTGAACAAAGACTGTATTTTCCAACCTTCCTTGCAGTTAAAGGTGGACATGAGGCTGAGTTGTGGCCAATGGAATGAGTGGCACATCCTTACAGTTTCCTTAAACTGATGTACTGTCTCATTCTCTCTCTCTATCCTCCTTTCTGCTAGCAAGAATATGGAAATGATGGCTGGAGCTGCAACAAGCATTTTGAACCATGAGGTGACCTTAGGAATGGGGGTTACACACGGTGGAGCAAAATAGAAGCCTGGGCTCCTTGCATTGTGGAGCACCGTATCAGTCTTACATTGACCGACCTCTAGACTTTTGCCTAAAAGAGAACTACATCTCTATCTCAAATGAATTACAAATGCAATGATTTCTAACAAATAATTCACTTCACTGCAAGTCCTCATCACTATCCTAATCAGAGTTACCTATACTTCTTGCCTAGACTTTTTGAAGAATCTGTTGATCGATATCCCCATATTCATTTATATCCATCCCAGCCTCCTTCCAGAAAGTTTTCTAGATAATAGCCTAATTGAAAATCCAAACGGAATGTCACTCCCTGTATTAGTCTCCCTAGCTACCATAATAGAACACCACAGACCAAATGGCTAAAACAAAAGAAATTAGTTTTCTCACAGTCCTTGAGGTTAGAAGTCCAAGATCAAGATTCCAGCAGGCTTTCTGGAGAGAACTCTCTCCTTGGTTAGCAGACAGCTGCCTCCTCACTGTGTCCCACATGGACTTTTCTCTATATACACCTGCACAGAGAGAGTGATCTCTGGTGTCTCTTTCTCTCTCTCTCTTTTTTTTTTTTAAATAAGGACACTAGTCCTATTGAATTAGCATCCTACCCTATGACTTCACTTAACCTTAATTACTTCCTTAAAGGCTCCATCTCCAAATATAGTCACATTGGGGACTAGAACTTCAGCACACGAATTTTAGGGGGACACAATTCAGTCCATAACATGCCCCTTTTTCAATCACATCGGTGGTTTCTCATTGCTCTAAGGGTACAGTTGAGTAGTTAAAATAGCAAGACTCATGTATGGCCTGGGCTACCTATCTCTCCTTTTCATCCCCTAGCATGCTCCTCCTCACTCTCCATGCTCTAGTCACATTGGCTCTTCATCTTCTCAGGTATGCTATGATTTCTCCCACCCCAGGGCCTTTGCACATGCTAGAGCTTCTGTCCTAAATGCTTTCTCCCCTCCTGTCCCTTTACCTGGTAAATCTCTCTCCATCAGCTCTCAGCTCAATCATCTGTTTTTCAGGGAAGACTTTCCTGATCTTCCTTATGTTTCACCATTCTCCCATTATATGCCCTCATAGGTCAGGTACCTCTTTTTAATAGCACTTATTATAATTTTACCTTTGTATTTTGTTCAAGATTCTTTGGTTAATGTTTGTCTTTTCCATTATATGATAAATTCCATGAGAACAGAGATATGTAATTTTTGGCTTACTATTGTAGCCCTAATGCCTTCTACAGTGTCTGGCCCATATCTGACACTCAGCAAACATTTTGTGAATGAGTAGGTAAGAGGTAAGTGGGAGTCAGATCATGTAGAGATGGATATGTCAGAAAAGGAACTTAAGATTTCATTCTCAAGGATATAGAGCATGGCAATCAAAGATTTGGGGTGGCAGAATGAAATAAGATATGTGTTTGAAAATAAAGGATACATGTTAAAAAATATTTTTTGCCTGCACTGTGTATCATGTATTATGTGTTAGAATCAATGTTGAAAATAAAGTGACAAGTTGAAATGGCTGTAGCAGATATCTGAATGGGAAATAAAGGCTTGAGTTAAATTTGTGTTAGTTCCTGTTCTTTTTGAGAATTCTTCAGTGTGAATCAAGTTGAGTCAGTTTTCTCCACTGCTGGTTAGGGATTTGACTTTCATGGGCTGGTTAGTGAATTATCCTTGTTTGGCTGTTTTCCATCTTCCAATAGGCGCTGCTGTTATTTTATTTCCTGTTCTTGTTTTTGTTGATTTATTTTTTACATCCCTTTACTGTGGTTTTAGAGCAGTGTGGGGAGATAACAAAATTATAGGCATATGTTTTATATGCCACTTTAACTTGGAACTCCCTGTTTTCATTAAGAAAACTCTTTATTGTTTACTGCAATAAAATTGCCTTTCCGATTGGCCAAGCTTTTTAAGTGACAATATCAAATGATTGCAAAACTGAGGATGAAAGGGTGCAAGCATAAATCAGTACAATATTTCTGGAGAGCATTGTTTTCCTAAAGGCTTAAAATGTACGTACTTTTTGAACTAAAAGTTCCACCTCTAGGACTTCACCTAAGGAAATGATTTAGCTTTAAGAATCGTCATTGTAGGGGCGCCTGGGTGGCACAGCGGTTGGGCATCTGCCTTCAGCTCAGGGCGTGATCCCAGAGTTCTGGGATCGAGCCCCACATCAGTCTCCTCCACTGGGAGCCTGCTTCTTCCTCTCCCACTCCCCCTGCCTGTGTTCCCTCTCTCGCTGTCTCTCTCTCTGTCAAATAAATAAATAAAATCTTTAAAAAAATGTTCATTGTAGTGTTGTTTATAATAAAAATTGTCCAACAATAAATACACTATATACTTTCACAATCATATATGTAGTTGTTAAAAAATTACGCTGGTGAACCAAGCTGCTTACACAGCATTACTTCAGAGAGTACACAACGCATGGTCATTTGCCCAGGGATCTGTGAAGCCATAGAACAAATTTAGCTCATCTCTCTCCAGCATTAATTTTACTAGTGATTTGGGAGTGTGGAGAGGCTACTAGTTATCTATCCCACGGTCCTCTGTTCCTTTCTTGCCTGGTAACAAAACCCTGATTTGTAGCAGGGGGTGTTGCAGCTCAGAATAAAAGACTACATTTCCCTGTCTCTGTGGTAACTGGGTGCGGCCAAGGGCTAAACGCAAACCGATAAGCTGTCAGCGGAGGTGTGAGAGACTTCCAGGGAGACTACCTTGATGGAGCTGGCTGAACGGAGATGAGGAGAGGGGATGAGCATTTCGCTCCTTTATTTAAAGGCTTCCGCTGGGTTAAATATATATCTATATATAGGTGTATAGATATATATTTAAAATTATTATTAAAGCAAAAATGAATACAAAAAAGTTCAAATATCTAATTCTAATTTGAGGGAGGTGGGGGGAGGAGAGGGAGGAAAGGAAGGGAAGAGGGAGGACAGTTGATTTACTTCTATGAGAATCTTGATACGCAATGCTAATTTTCCTCTATCATTAAACCTAACTTGAGAAGGCCGACAAGGCTCGTATAAACTACTCGTGAGACTCCTTAAGGTCTTTCGTAGTCTCTAATTGTAACTTTTCTAGATAAAACGAGCAGGTGCGGGGTTACTTCATTTCGTAGAACCCAAGATGCCGGCTCTTCTCCTCTCAAATTTGCCGCGGATCCAAGATGCGGGATTTAGACTCTGTGACGTGGATTTCGGACTGTGCCTCCTCTCTGTGTCATCAGAAAACCTTACCTGAGCCTTGGACAGATTTGGCCGCGATGCGTATTTAGAATTTGTCGCAGAAAAGCCTTGACCGCTAGGACAGACAGACGCTCTCTGGGTACCAATCCCGTGAGTCCAGTCAGGGCACCGCCCCTCTGCTAAGCCAATAGCTCGGGACGGGGGCAGGAGGGGCGGGGCGAGCCCTGCAGGCCACGTCGTGATTGGCACTCTGGCTCCCGCAGCCGGCGATGTTGCCCCGACGTCAAGCCTTAGAACCCCGGCCGAGTGCGTATTTACAAAGTTTGTCAGCTACGAGGCACCGTAGTGGCTTTTACCCCGGCCGGGTGGGTTGGGCTGGGCGGCTGAAGCTCGGCTCAGTTTAGGACATCCCGATGGCTGCGGTGTTCCTGGTAACGCTGTATGAATATTCGCCGCTTTTCTACATAGCGGTGGTCTTTACCTGCTTCATCGTGACCACCGGCTTGGTATTGGGATGGTAAGTGCCCCATGGTTAGAAACAAGGGAGTAGGGGCGGACCGCTGGGGCAGTGTGGTCGCGGAGAGCAGCGGAGTGGGGGGGCATTGGAGCCGGGGGATTGCGGGGCTGGGGCGCCTGGGGCTGTGGGGAGCTGGTGCCTCGCACTCCGACCGGCTCCGGGAGCAAAACAAGGTGCGGTGTGCACCTGCATCACTGCTTTGCCTCACTGTGCAGTCCCCGTCGCTGCGGGTATCTGGGGGTGGTGCCGGATCGAGGTATAATACCACTTTTGTTTCTAAGAGATAAAGCGGTCGGTGAGGGCCAGGTCTCAGTGTTGGGATAGAGTGTTTGACCAGCAGGCTTCTGTCCCGGATCGGGGCCTGCTGTGTGCCCAGAGTGAATCAGACATCTGCGGTACAGTGCACAGAGGTGGACAGTAAACACAGTTGATTGTTATTCTCATCAGAACTGAGCACTTGGCCTCAGATTTTTCAGCGTAACTTATAACTGAACTCCGTTACCGTTTGCGAATGTAATGGTTTCTAGATACATTCCACGCCTTTTGAAGTAATGTTTAGTCGGTAGAACCACGAAGTCATAATTTTAGAGCTGGAAAAGACCTTTGAGATAAGTTACATTAACGGGTAGGGGCATTTACCCATTGGAGACAGGGAGAATAGACTGTTAGATAATCCCTGAGCAATTCTTCTAGCTCAGAGATTCTAAAATTTCTCTCTTGAGGAGATGCCATTGTATTATGTTTAGAGAAGTCTTATAAATAGGGCTAGTGGAAACCATCTTACTAATTCATCCATTGAGGAGACATACATGAACTGGATTTTGAAGAATAAGTATTTTGAGAAATAAATGAAGTTAAGTGTGTATGGTAGAGAATAGAAGGCATTTCAGGTATACAACATGAGCAGAAGTACAGAGGAAACGTGTGAGTGAATAGATCAGCCTGTGTAAAATGAATCTAAAAATACACTTTGATCACGTATATAGGATTACTTTACAGAAAGGAAACAAGCCCTTGTTAATTTCTGAAACTATATGTCATCTTTAGAAACTAAGCCCAGTCTTAATATTTCCATACTGCCCCTCACCCTGGCAGTTCTAGAGCACAAAATTCCTTGTTTGTGGGTGGGAGAGGACTAAGACCAATCTTATGCAATTTGTTATTATTGACCCATCAAATTTTATTGCTATTTTTTGTTCATTTCAAGAGTTTTTAATTGGAATTTGCAACTTGGTTGCCTAGTTGAATAAAGTCTTAACACAGGATTTCTTCCTTCCTTTCTTTCTTTTGATTTTATTTATTTATCGGACAGAGAGAGACACAGCGAGAGAGGGAACACGGGGCGGGGGGGAGGGAGAGGGAGAAGCAGGCTCCCCACTGAGCAGGGATCCCAATGTAGGGCTCCATCCCAGGACCCTGAGATCACGACCCAAGCCGAAGGTAGACGCTTAACGACTGAGCTCCCAGGCGCTCCTTAACACAGGATTTCTTAATGACTATAATTTTAGTGTTATTCTCTTAGAGAAATGTAATTTTCCTCCATTAACAAAAATAGGTAACTAGTTGATCATTCCATTATATCCTTAATTTTAATTTTCTGTGGGCCAGCTAATTAGATATTTTAGATATCTATCTATAGTATTGGGAAGAGGAGAATGAGTGAGGACCAGATGGATAATGATGGCCACATTTGTGGGTAAGGGTAGTCAGGAACTTCATGTTTGTAGTGGTTAAGAGACAGACTTTGGAGTCAGACAGACCTAGATTCAAATTCTGGCTCTGCCAACTTTAACACTTGTTTTTGAAAACTTAATTATTGCCTAACCACTCCATTTGGGTATGACTTTGGAAGGGTGGAAGGCCAGATAACTGTAGAATTTTTGGAAGTCTGGGCTAAGCATTGCTTAGGCCCCAAGACCGTGTAAGTGCCAGTCACTTTCATTCTGATTTGGGCCTAACTAGTTATTTTGAACCTAACCCAGCCATTCTCTTTAGCTGGGTTAGCTTTGTCCAACTTTTTACTAGTGTTTATTTGCTAACCTAAGTCAAGGCAACAGATACATTGAGTAGAAACAAAGAAAACCGTTTAGATCATAAAAGCAACTTTCTAATAGTACCCTAGACGGAAGGTAAACCCATGAATCCACTATGCTTTTCACCTGTGTCATTTTTTTAACCTCCCAAAATATAATCCCTATTGGTTTTGTGTCTTCGCCATTATCTCAGTACTGCTCTAATTTTCTTTCCCACTGCTTCTTTCTACTGTTCTCCTTGTCTGCTTGCACTGTGTGGGAGTGGAGAAAGAACAGGAACATCTGAATATTGGAAGCCCAATAGCAGTAGCAAAGAATCATGCCACTGAAGTACGGCATTTCTCTTTAACTCTTGGTGGTTTTGTGAGCTCTGATAGCTCACATTTACTAAGCTCTTGCTATTTGCCTGGCACTGTGCAGAAAGGAAACCAAAATGCCATACATCCTTTAACAGTTTCAAATGATCGGGAACCCCGACTCTGCAGCTGCTCCCTGCTTCTTCTTGACTACCGGTTATTAAGCTATTGTCCTTCAGCTTCATAGCACCCCTTTAGATTCTGTTTTGTGAATCTGGGGCAGAACCCCTAAACTATATTTCTTCTTTGCTAGCTGGCTGCCCAGCAGGCTTTGCCAGCAGGGGAGGGAGAGTAGAAGGGGAGAGGACAAAAGGGCTTGCTGCTTCCTGTGTGATTCTTTTTCTTGTCTGTCTCGCCACAGTGATAGTGCCTCACTCTGGCATTAAAAGTTGGCCCCAGTTTTTCCAGTTTGTAGTTTTCCACTCTCTTAGAACCAGCCTATTGCACCCCTTCAAAGATATCAATACCCTTCCCTCAGATCTGAGTCCCAGTTCCATGGCAGTCCTTCCTCCAAATTTCTCAGCTGTAGTAATTCTCTTTATCCCTGTTTTAGAGTGATAGCTGCTTCCTTCTGGTAGTACTTCTGTGATACTCACTGTCCCCCTTTAGCTTTTTCAGTTCTTCAGCATATGGTTAACAATTACTCATATTAAATTCCCTATGTTAAAATAACCAGTGTGGTTTAGGTCTCCTGATTGGACTTATAAAATGTATTAATAAAGAAATTGTTACTACAGTTGGGATCCCTGGGGAGAAACTCTCAAAGATGGTCTTCAGGGGTTGCTTTGGTCACACCATCAGCTCCTTGCCAACAGCGTATAAGGTCCTAGTAATCCATGGCATGTATTGGCATCACGATTCATCAGATTACTACCTTTGATTGATTGTGATAAAATGATTTCTGAAGTGTTTGGGGAACCTAGTGGCTAAAGCATTTTTTGACTGTAAAGACTGAGGGATGGTGGGATGGTTGCTTCTGAGATCACTGGAGCCCTTAGAAAGAAAATGATAAGCTAAGATCTTAAAACACTCAGGTCAGCTCCTAGAGAATCAGAGAGGTTCTGAGTTCTAAAGCACTTTATTTCATGTAGCCACAGAACTAAACATTGAACACAGTTTTAATTGTGCTGGTAATAGAACTACACAGCCTTGTTGATGTCTCATTTAGGACACCGAGTGGAAAGATCCAGAGTCTTGAGACTTGGAATGGGAATATCTAAATGACTTGGATAAAACTGAGAGGCTTAAAACCCTGGTCATTCTGACTCTCCCTTGTTCATGGAAGCAGCCTGCTTTCCTTTCCATGTCCAAGAAAACTCGCCCTCCTTTGCTTGAAGGTCCTGTAATAACCTTTCCTAGAGTAATTGCTTTGCAAAGGTTGTCTATGCTCAAGAGCTATCTCTACAACCTTTTGCTATGAGGTCCAGATCTCTTCATGCTCCAAAGGACAGGCACAGAATCCAACCTGGTTGGAAAGAGCATAGCCTCTAAAAGATTTGCAAAATTTAGCTAATTTGTATCATTGGGAAGGAGCAGTATCTGTAAGAATGGAGTATAAATAGGTTAGGCCAGAAAGGATAAAATGTAATACTAAATCAGTTAAAACGTATTTAATTTTTATTCATTTATGTATTTATTTATTTATTTATTTTAAAGATTTTATTTATTTATTTGACAGAGAGAGAGAGACAGCCAGCGAGAGAGGGAGCACAGCAGGGGGAGTGGGAGAGGAAGAAGCAGGCTCACAGCAGTGGAGCCCGATGTGGGACTCGATCCCGGAACGCCGGGATCACGCCCTGAGCCGAAGGCAGACGCTTAACAACCGACTGTGCTACCCAGGCGCCCAATTTTTATTTATTTATTTTTTAGTAGGCTCCACATTCAGTGTGGAGCCCAAGCCAGGGCTTGAACTCATGACCCTGGGACCAAGACCTGAGCTGAGATCAAGAGTCAGATGCTTAACCAACTGAGCCACCTAGGTGCCCCAGATAAAATTTATTGATCTGGGTGTGTTCTCAAGAAATTCTGAATCTAAAGTATTAACTCAGATTTGGTTGACTAAAACTTGGACTATAGGCCACTTGGTGGCCTATATGTAATAAGGTTAAGGTGCTAGGACTTTCCTGGCATAATGAGGAAGGAATCTGAAGGCTTAGAAAGATTGGAATATTGGACTGGATTTAGTATGTGCAATCTGCACACCCACCCACCAACTGCATCCTTTAAGACTGCACAGAAGACACACTTTTCACGAAGGCACTGAGAAATAAATTGCTGAGAGGAGACTCGTATCCTTGAAAATCTCTGTTCTCTGTAGGCTGTTTATGATGGTGGGAGCTCCTGACTTGAGGTCCAGTGGCACCTCACAGGAGTCGAGGTGGACATGTGTTCCTAATGGGCAGTGGAGGACAAAGCAGAGGATGTTTTGGCTCACGAGGAGTTTTGGTGGTAGCTGATGGATTACAGTGTCTCTAGGAATAAAATAGATGGGCAACCTACTAAATGCTACATGATCTGTATAGAAGGAAAAGCTCCATGTCTGGAGGCAGAAGCCTGACTTGAATCATCACAGTGGAGAGTTACGCCTTTCACCCAGTGTACAGATATAAGCCAATCCAAAGACCTGGAGCGTCTGATTAAAGGGGAGGTCAGGCCCCCTAGAGGAAGGACCCTGTATCCGTCAGTGCTGCCACAAGAACATACTATACATCATCCTCCAGATCTTTCTCAAAGGCTGTTGTCTCTCGGAAGCAAACATGCTCTTCTATACTGTGCTTGGTAATACTGGGGCTGGGACTTTGCGCTTTTCTCTTGTCCGCTCCCTATTAGAATCTGCCAATAGAGGACGCTAGAAAGAGACTGGAAGGCTGGAGGAGGAAGAAGGAACTTCCTCTTAATAGTTTGCTTCCTTTTCCTGGTCTTCATTCCTGCAGCACTGACCTTTGCCCTGGCAGTGGCAGTTGGCCCCAGTAGCAGCAGTTTATTTAGTTGACGATTTTCCCTCAGACCTAGAACAGCCTTATCGCACTCCTTCAGAGATACCAGCGCCAGCTGGCCAGCACTCCGACCACAAAGGTCTGCGTGGCAGCTGTGGGGGTTCCCTTATCCAAGCTTCTAAATCGTAATAATCCCCACTCTTCCCTTTGTTTCTCCCACCTGAGGAGTGATAACTGCTTTGTGCCACGACTCCTCAATGTCCCCTTCTTGCATCTTTAGTCTTCAGTACTTGACTAACAGTTCTTTATATTAGTATTAAATTCTTGATGTTTAAATAACAGATGTGGCTTCCTGCCAACCCTGCCTGATACGCCAACCTCGACTGTTTCTCATCTCAGTTGTTGAATGCGGTAGCTTGTGTGTGTGTGATGAGGTACACGTTCCTCCCTAGGAAAAGAATATGACTTTAGTTTGTGTTTGCTTAGGGTGCACGATACTTGATGCTTGCACTGGCAAGAATGTTTGTAGAACAATCTAGAAGGAAACACAAAGCTGTTAGAAATGACATTTCAAACCTTTGTAGGACCTTAAGGTCACTTATTTGAACCCCTCATTTTACAAATAAAGGCACAGAATTTTAGAGACTGATTCATTTTCCCAAAGTCATATCATTAGCACAGCAGTTCCCTCAGACAATCCTCCCCTACCAACGGTTTCCCTGTGAATGTTTATTGTATCCTGATCCAGTGTCGGAATCCAGCAAGCTGTGTGAGACCATCTTTGGGAGATCACCCTGAAGAGAAGGCCCCCCCAAATTAACAATTGCACGTCTGTTTTATGATTGGCTTGAGAACTCGGGGTTGAAGGGGTAATAAAAATTTTTTACTGCTGAGCCTAAAGTTTTAGCTTCAAAGTAACCTTTATTCAGGAGGAGCTCCATGAGATTCCAAACACAAGGAAAGGAGGTCCAGTCTACCAATTCAGCCTCTGATTAGAAGCTTTGAAAGTGTGTGCAGGGTAAGACATATAGGCAATAAGAAAAATATGGTCAGAATTGGAAGTCCACAGATTATTGCTGTGCTAGAAGTTTAAACATTATGAACAGGTGTAACAAACAATTTAGAAATGGGAAAAACCAGAGGTGTCTGAGTGGCTCAGTTGGTTGGGCATCTGCCTTCTGCTTAGGTCATGGTCCCAGGACCCTGGGATCAAGCCCTGCATTGGGCTCCCCGCTTGACGGGGAGTCTCCTTCTCCCTCTGCCTGCCACTCCCCCTGCTTGTGCGCGCATGCTCACTCTTTCTCTATGTCAAATAAATAAACAAAAATATTTTTAAAAAAGAGAAAGAGGGGCGCCTGGGTGGCACAGCGGTTAAGCGTCTGCCTTCGGCTCAGGGCGTGATCCCAGCGTTCTGGGATCGAGCCCCACATCAGGCTCTTCAGCTATGAGCCTGCTTCTTCCTCTCCCACTCCCCCTGCTTGTGTTCCTTGTCTAGCTGGCTGTCTCTATCTCTGTAAAATAAATAAAAAATCTTTAAAAAAAAATAAAAATAAATAAAAATAAAAAAGAGAAAGAAATGGGAAAAACCAGAATTATAGAAAAATCCAGGAGGAATAAGAATTAAATTGTAACACTAAAAGAAAGAGAATGGAAAATTATCTTTATGGAAAAAGGGGGGGACTAAGTTTATATAAAAGAAAATAATGAATGTTTAGAAACATTTATTTAGTTGGTATTCCATTACTAACAGTTGCCAACATGACTTTGAGTCGAAAAAGATAAAGATGAAGTTTGATTGAAAAGAAAATGTGTCAGTTTTCCCTTTTACTATTTTATTATTTCTTGTATTGTCATATCAGCCATGATGTGATACATAGGGCATCAGTGTCTTTATTCTAATTTTTGATTAAAAACGTGGAAAAGCCCAGATGTTGGGATGGTGGCCAGAGACACGTCACTGAGTTTGTTTACCAGTATTTTACAGAACCATTTGTCAGCACCAATTATGGATTACTGTTTGACCAGTCTCCAGTTTTTAACCTTATTCCATGTCATCTCTGCATATAGGCTTTTGAGTCATATGTTAAAGATAGAAATATTCGTCGACATCAAACAGGTTAAAACTGGAAGTTGTGGGGTTTTGTGCAAAAATGAGCAACTTCATACTGGGTCAGGTATGTGAAAAGGTTTGGGATTATATTAGGCTGAAAGGTCAACATGAGTCATCTGTGTGTCTGCTGCCCCAAAACCGGCTTACATGATCTCAGACATTAAACATAATGCTTAGGACAAGAGGTGTGGTTAGACTGCGACATCTCTCTATTACATAGTGAATTCTACCCTCCCCCCAACCCTTGTTTCCCCCAAAGCATTAGGATATTGGGGTAACAGGGCTGATGAAGTCAGATACAGACCCGGAGCCTTGATTCAGCATTGGCTGCTCTAGTCATGCTTGGCTAAGTCCTTTAAGAGGACAGGAATGCAAAAATGTCTGAGATCATAATTCAGAAACGTGGCAGTGTCAGGACATAATTCAGATAAGTCAGTAATGAAAAGCCAAAGAGGAAGAGTGTTAACCTTAAAGGAAAAGGTTAATAACTGTGTTAAAATTAAGAACTCTGTTCATCAAAAGATACCATTATGAATGTGAAAGGCAAGATGTAGGAGGGGTGAAGCTATATCCAACAAAGGGCTCGTATTTAGGACATATAAAGAATTTCTATAAATAAGAATANTTAATTAATTTTGGAAACATTTTCATCAAATTTGGTTAATTTCTAATAATCCTCCAAGTGTGTTTTCCTGTGCATAGAGATGGCCCTACTGTGTTCTAAATAAATTAACATATCACCTCTTGATCATGACAAATAAATGAATAACTCTTTCACAGTTTCAGATTAACTCATTTCAGTCAAGAGCTGCCCAGCATTTCTAATATAACTTTATTTCTTTTAGATTTTTTTTTAAGATTTTATTTATTTGAGCTAGAACGAAGAGTGAGCAAGTGAGAGAGCAAGAGAGCACAAGCAGTAGGAGTGGCAGAGGAATAGGGAAAAGCAGACTCCCCGCTGAGCAGGGATCATTTAAAAATAAGTCTTAGTTGTCTATAACACTTACATAAGCGAAAATAGCATGATGCTCTGTTTGAAGAGACAAGTTCAACCATTCACCAACAGGACCCTTAAATCCTCAACTGAAGGTGGGTTCAGAAGAGCAGTGAAGGTGTCCAACACCATGGTCTATAGGAGAAATATCACCTACTCTAATTCCCAGCTGTGTTCTGGGACTGAGGATCACTGTCCAAATATGATAAAGTTATTACCAAGAAACAAACTTGAAAAGTATCCAGGATCCCCAGTCTCTACTTTTCTATAGTTGTATGTAGGACACCCAGAAATTCCCAAGGCTATTTCCAATTAAAACAGTGGCAGTACCCATCTCTCTTAAGATCCCTGTTGCCTTTATGATTTTAATGGGGAGAAAAGGGATTAGAGATTTGAAAGGAAGTCATCTTAGATGCTGGGAAATGAAGAATTGAGGATGAACTGTCAGTTTTCAGAAAGGTATTTTCGGGTGCAAGTTATAAACACACACAAAATAAAGAAGTGCCATTTTAAGTGGAAATTCACATAGAGAAAATGGCACCTAAAGCAAAAAAAAGTAAACTCAAGTGGCCTGAAAGAGACTACCAGCAGGTGACAGGAACTAGTGAATCTGGCTGTGTAAGTGTGTATCCATGCCCTAGTGAAGCAGGTAATGGCAATAACTGGAATTCACAGTTATCTTAAAGTCCTTATTCATTGACTTTAATGTCTGGATCTCCTGTGGATCTCAGTCAGTTTTCCATAGTTTTTAATTGTGTAATCTCTTTTACTCCCATGTGTAGTAATTTGTGAGTGAACGATAGAAATTTCATATGAAAGACTGTGGAGCCAATCTGAGTCTCTGGATGGGCTTCCTGACAGGCAGTTATGATAAGGCGTAATCCGTTGGATATTGAGAGGCTTCAAAGCAAAGCTTTAGGCTTTGTGAAACCTGTTCTTCACAAAATGTCTCTCTGACTCCAAGGGTATGGTCCCTCACTAAGTGGAAGACTTGGGTGTATCCTAGGCCCCTTAGAGACCCCAAGACTGACAGAAGTTTTTCTCAGCTTCTAAGAATCTCAACAATCCCTATTAGAATGGGCAAATGCTTTGAATGGAAAAGTAGTACCGAATGTTCATTTCGCTTTGCCCTTTTATTCATTTGTGCTCTTGGCTCCTTAAGTCCTTGCTGACTGGGTAGCCCTCTGATACTTTCTGACAGACATTTTTCTTTAATTTTGTCTGTATTTTCCAGTTAGTCTCTTTAAGAGAGTAGGTCTATAACAAGCTAGATTATAATTTTAATAACCCCAAACAAAAATCTTTTTGATCCAAAAGCCCTTTCAATTTTTCACATCCCTAAATTTCCATTATAATTTCATATTCAATTCCACCTAAAATAATACTTTTTATCTAAATTTTTGAAATATAAAATGTTTACATGTAGATGATAATATCCTTGAAGGTCAGATTCACATCGTATACTTCTTATATGTCCCCCGAAGGGTTAAAATATTTGATTGGAAGGTTGTTGGTATGTTATGCAGAACTAGTGAGCTGAGCACTAAAAAGATTAGCTTCTATTTATAGTACCAATCTGGTAAGTCCCTCATCACCCCTTACACAGCATTTTCACTCAGAAAACTATGCTACAAACATATCTACATGTGCATGCACGGATCCATATGCACATATAATACACTGACCATGCCCACACAACACTATTTATGCTAATTTTATCTTTGAAGTATTTTACTGATACATAATACATATAAATATGTGTATATGATATGTGTATTGTAATCCTTTCCAGTAAACAATATGTATGTGTCAATGAATGTGTGTTTGTGTTTTTCCCATGCCTTGAGTTCTTAGCCAGTGAGAATTGGTGAAGCGTAATCCCAGCCAAAATTATAAACATTGCAGCCAAGACTGCTCTATCATTTGACCCAGTGTCAAGTATATTCTGCAACAAGTGTTGTTTACTCAGCTGTGGCCTCTTTTTCTGCCATTTACTTTGCGTTCTGGCAAACAGTATCAACACTACTGGATATCAAAATTGTGCAAGTGATAATGTTGGACCTCCTTCAAAGAGAAAGAAGGAAATGCATCAGGCTGAGTAAGAAAAGTGCAAGGTTTATCATGACTCAAGTTGCTTTCTGGAAATGAAAGACAGCTTCAGAAGGTAAAGACTAACAGAGTACTTGGGATTTGTTAAAGACCTCTGACAGAATGAGGGACATCATAAAAATCACTGCAACCTAGGACACCTGACCAAACATGTTATGGAATGTACCTGGAGGAAAACAGGACAGAAGACAAGTTATGATTTAAGAGGATGTGAAAAGAAAGGAATAAGGATTGTTAAAGTATGAAACAAGGATACATCTCCACAGAGAGTAGGTTCAAAGCTTCTTCAGGGCTCTATAGCACTGATTTGGCTGATGCTTCTATTTGAATTTATGCTTCTCTGTATCCCAATTCCTCACAGAGACTGTATGTACACAGATGCCCACTCTAGTAGGGGATGGTTTAAATAAAAATGGTAATCCTTAAAAAGGAAAACTAGCACTTAAAATGTATAGATTTGCAAATATTGTCAAGACATATTTTAAGTAAAAAACAATTTACAGCAAAATAGATATGGCATGACCGCACATTCTTTTAAAATCCTAGAACTATATAGCTATATCTGTATTTTCCTCTTTACCTATATCTATATGCTATGAAAAAGTCGTAGATGAATACATGCTAAATTTTAACAGTGGTTACATATAGGGAAGGGAGTGATTGGAGTTGAGGTTGAAACTTAAAATAATATTGCGCTTTACTGAAGAGATTGAGTCAGTGATAAACAATCTTCCAAAAAATAAAACTCCAGGCCCAGACTGTTTTCCTGGGGAATTCTACCAAACATTCAAAGAAGAAATAATACCTATTCTCCTAAAGCTATTTCAAAAAATAGAAACAGAAGGAAAGCTACCAAACTCATTCTATGAGGCTAATATTACCTTGATNCAAACCAGGCAAAGACCCCATCAAAAAGGAGAATTACAGACCGATTTCCCTAATGAATATGGGCACCAAAATCCTCAACAAGATCCTGGCAAATAGAATCCAACTGTACATTAAAAGGATTATCCATCATGACCAAGTGGGATTCATCCCTGGGATGCAGGGGTGGTACAACATTCGCAAATCTATCAGTGTCTTAGATTTTATTCAGAAACAAAAATTCAGAAATCATATGATTCTCTCAATAGATGCAGAAAAAGCATTTGACAAAATACAGCATCCTTTTCTGATTAAAACCCTTTAGAGTGTAGGAATAGAGGGTTCATTTCTCAAGCTCATAAAAGCCATCTATGAAAAGCCTACAGGAAATATTACTCTCAATGGGGGAAAGCTGGAGCCTTTGCCCTTAAGATCAGGAACACGACAAGGATGCCCACTCTCGCCACTATTATTCAACATAGTACTAGAAGTCCTTGCAACAGCAATCAGAAGACAAAAAGGGATCAAAGGTATCCAAATCGGCAAAGAAGAAGTCAAACTGTCTCTCTTTGCAGATGACATGATACTCTATATGGAAAACCCAAAGGAATCCACTCCCAAACTATTAGAAGTTATAGAACAATTCAGTAAGGTGGCAGGATACAAAATCAATGCCCAGAAATCAGTTGCATTTCTATACACGAATAACGAGACTGAAGAAAGAGAAATTAGGGAATCCATCCCATTTACAATAACACCAAAAACCATGCGTTACCTTGGAATTAACTTAACCAGAGACGTAAAGGACCTATATGCTAGAAACTATAGATCACTTTTGAAAGATATTGAGGAAGACATAAAAAGATGGAAAAATATTCCATGCTCATGGATTGGAAGAATTAACATAGTTAAAATGTCCATACTACCCAGAGCAATCTACACTTTCAATGCTATCCCGATCAAAATACCGAGGACATTTTTCAAAGAACTGGAACAAATAGTCCTTAAATTTGTATGGAACCAGAAAAGGCCC
>NC_048237.1:29200766-29228174 GCF_002007445.2 Ailuropoda melanoleuca
TTCTAAGCTCCCTTCCTTCCTTCCTTTCCTTCAAAACAAAAAGGTCAGATCTGTCACCTTCCTCCCATTCTCCCCTTTTGGCTTCTTTCCCCCTCACTGAGGTTGATCTTATCTATTTAAGGTACCCAGAGTCTTCTTTGTTTTCTGACTTTCTTCCTCAGTCTAAACAGAGGGGCACATGCGTGCACACCTGTGTGTGTATGTGTGTTAAAATATATATAACATAAAATTTACCATTTTAACCACTTTCCAGTGTGTATGTCAATGGCACTATAAACAGGGAAAGATTTGTTCACAGCCCCCGGATCTGACTGGAATGAGGACGACATGGCCCAGCTGTAGTTGTGGCGGGTGCATTCCCACGGGGGAGCTGGGGTGGCCGGCCCTCAGGGGTTAATAGGCATTTTCTCTTTTCCTTTTAAAGTCTCCTTCTCTGGGTCTTTTCTTCTCATCAGCTGGCGCCCTCCCTTTATTCCTGTTAAATCTTTCTTCTCCATCTCTTATCACTGAGACTGGGCCTAAGTCGGAATTAAAGCATATTTTTAGCATGGTTTGTATTAATGTTCTCTGTTCTGAATTTTAAAAGCAAACCGAGCATTTGGTTTTTCAATATTTTCTCTGGGGGTCAGAGTCTAAATCGGAAGAAAAAAACATTAAACTCTACCAATTCCTGTTGTAACAGTAAAAATTACATTTTGCTAGTGTAGTCAGTTTGTTATTTTAGGTAGAAGTGGGGGTTGTTACTGCATTATTTTGATTTTGACATTTTTTTCATTTTACTCAATTATATTTTCCCTATTACTCAAGTAATACATGTTTGTGGCAGAAAATAGAAAATCTAGATAAGTCAAAATGAAAAATACACAATCACCTATATTCTATCATCCAAAGTTAACCACTGTGAATATTTGTATCTTTGCAGACCTTTATATATGTAATTTTTAAACAAAAACAGGATTGAATTATATGTACTATTTTGTGACCTATTTTCATTTAGTATATTTTGAGCATCTTTTCTATATCACATATATATCTATAGCTACATATAAATTTATATATGTAGACATATACACGTACATACATATTTATAACTAGCATGCTAGTAGCTTCCGAAGCTTTTAATACTAACTTGAATGGCAGGATTGTTTGTGTGAGGTGATAATATTACTCTCTTCTACCAGTCCTGTCATTTTGGTTCAGTATTACAACCTTCTGAAGCCATTGCCAAATTATTAAATCTTTATAGAGCCCTAAAGAGCATTATGTTTACAACCATGGTAGGATTCTTTCTTTAGACTTTTCATTTGGACACAATTTTAGAAACTTGCAAAAATAGAGAAACAAAAGAACACCCCTATACCTTTTACCCAGATCTCATATTGTTAATTGTTGACATTTTCATTATTGGCACTGTTTTTTGCCTGTGTGTGTGTGTGTGTGTGTTTTAATGAATCAAGAATAAGTTGTATGTGTGCTTCTTTACCCCCAAATACCTTAGTGTGTATTTCCTAATGATAGGAATGTTCTCTGATATAAACCCAATTTAGTCATCAACTTTATAAATCTAACATTGATAAAATATTTTATCCAATCTGTGACCTATATGCCAATATGTCAGTGGATTTATCAGTCTTCTTTACAGCATGTTTCCCTCTCCAGTACAGGTTCTCGTCTACAGTCAGTCTATTTATCATGTACCTTTAGCCTCCTTTAATCTAGAACATTTCCACAGCCTGGGTTTGTCTTTTACAATATTAGCATTTTTGAAGAATACATCACATACACCCTTTTTGTAAAATAGGACTCTTCCCATTTTGTTTGTCCGGTGTTTCATCATGATCAGATTGGAGTTGTGCGTTTCAGCCAATCTACTGCACAGGTGATGATGTATGCTTTTCAGGGTGTCACCTTTGGAGGCACACACAGTTCTTTCCCCTCATTGGTGATGTTAATTTTGATTTCTCAGCAAGTTGTTACCTCATTTCTCCTCTGTTCTATTTTTTGGGGGGGCACTTTTAAGACCACGCAAAATCCCAGTCTTTATGAAAATTCCCCCCCTGGATTTAATATCCATTGATAATTCTTAACAGATTTTATCTTTACCATGATGACTGCAAAATGATTATTTTCCAATTCCAGTCCTTCGGTCAGCCCTCAGTGTTCTGTAAGTAATAGAACTCCCATTTATTTCTTTATTTATTATCCATATGGCTTCATGAATTCCTTTTTTTCCCCAGTGATTTATAATTCATTACTGAATTTAATTATTTTGGTACCCAACTGCCCTCTCCTTATTTTCTGCCCAAGGGTCTATAGTCAAATTCTGTGTCCATAAATTACTTGGATTAGTTCTGTATAGAGGAAGTGTACTCAGATGCTCTCATCCCTTCTCATAATGCCTTTTTTTTTTTTTTTTTACAATTTTATTTTTAAGTAACCCCCACACCCAACATGAGGGTCAAACTCACAACCCTGAGATCAAGAGTTGCATGCTCCACCCGGCCAGGTGCCCCCCATTCTTATACACCCCAATTCTTGTAGATAACCAAGTTTATTGTTTTTTGGTTTATTCTTCCTATGTTTCTTATTGTGATGATGAGAAGATACAGATGTATATATGTCTTCTTTTCTTTTCTTTCTTACTCAAAAGGTATTACACTTTATATACATTTATATACATGTTCCTGTTTTTTTCACTTCATAATATCTCTGGAAATCACTCCAGATCAGTCCATAGAGCTCTTCCTCACATTTTTTTCCATGGCTGCATAGCACTCAATAGTATGTAGGGTGTATAGGTACCATAGTTATTTAGCCAGTCTCCTGTGGCTGGACATTCAGGTGATTTCCAGTATTCTGCAGTAACAAATAATTTTGCACTGAATAGCCTGTGCATATGTATTTTCATATTGTGGAGGTTGTATGGTTGAAGGGTAAAGGTATGTCATTTTGATACATATTACCAAATTCCCCTCCATTTGGGTTATATCCTTGCAGTGGAGTTGTACCTTTTTATCTTTTTTAATACATTTCCACCAGCAATATATGAAAGTGACTATTTCTCCATAAACTATATTGATAAACATTTGAAATCTATTAATCCAATGAGTGGGAAATGATATCTCAATGAAGTTTTAATTTGTATTTATCATCTTGTGAGTGAAATTGAACATCTTTTAATATGGCTAAGGACCATGTTTATAATTTTGTGTGAATTGTCTGTTCATGTCTTTTGCCCATTTTTTAATAGGATTTTTGGTTACTTTTTTTCAATATTTGAAAGTTTTTCATAATTAGGGATATTGTAAATATTTTATTCCAGTTCATCAGACGTCTTTTGACTTTGCCTATGGGGCTTTTGGTCATACAAGCTTTAAATTTTTATACAGTCAAATGCATCTGCCTCTGGGTTTGAGTCATAGAAAGTCTTTCTCTTCACTGAGAGTAAAAAGGAATTCATGTGTTTTCTTCTAGTGCTTGCGTAGTTTTATTTTTTATAATTAGGTTTCTTTTGCTTTTGGGGTTTATTCTTACGTATGGTTTGAGGAAGGCATCTAATTATATATTTTTCCAAATAGCTGTCCAGTTGTCCCAATACTTTTTATTAAAAAGACTGTTTGCCCAGTGATTTCAGATGATACCTTCATCATATTTGTATAGATAGTTGGGTCTGTTTCTGGATTGTTTGTTCTGTTCTAGCCACCTGTCTGTTCATGTCCTGTACTATCTTAATTTTAGAGGCTTTGTACTATGTCTTAATATCTGACTGGGCTCAATCCTCCCACAGCTTTTTTTCTAGTATTTTCGAAGCTATTCTTATGTGTTATTTTTCCACAGGAGAATTTTAGAGTCAACTCATATAACTCTATGAAAAAGCTCATTGGTATTTTTGTTGGGATCGCATTAAATTTGTAACTTCGAGTATAATTAAAAATAACTCTGGCAAAAATATGTTCTGTAACTGGTTCCTCTTTAGTGACTATGATTTTAATCAATTATTGTAAGTTTTCCAATTTATCAACCTTTTATTTTTCTTTTATTTCACATGCCTGTGAAATAATATAAGGAGGTTAAGTATTGACTGGTATTCAATTTTTATTTTAGATTTCCATGGTGTCAGTAATTCATATTCCTGATAAGACTTATAAACTTTCCTGTAGAATGTTGTATCAATATTTACTCCTGGCTCAAGGTCAATTTCATGATCTTAAGGTAAGTACCCTGTCGTCTTATCTCTGTCCCTTTTATTTTCAGTTTCAAAGAATGACCATGTATAAAGAGATAATATTTTTCAGTTATCACAGAAGTTAGCTATTTTTGCTATTGGATTTGCTAGCTCACAAATTTTTAGCAGCTTTTATGACTCCCAGATTTAAAGAGTAATTGTCGGGGCTCAGTTGGTTGGGCATCTGACTCTTGATTTCAGCTCGGGTCATGATCTTGGGGTCATGGGATCGGGCCCACATCAGGGTCTGTGCCCAGCACAGAGTCTGCTTCCCTCTCCCTCTCTCTCTCCCTCTCTCTCTCTCAAGTAAATAAATAAAATCTTAAATAAAAAAAAAAGAGTTATTGTCATTTGTGATTATCCTTAACCTTGTTGCTTTGATTTTCAGCAACTTTTCATGTCTGCAAATAATAATTCCACTCCCTCCAGCACTTCCTCTCCAGAAGAAAAAAGCATAGAGCGCAGTTTGCTGGAAAAGGCCGGACTGTCCGAGAGTGAAGCGGAGGCTCCGGAGGAGAACAGCAAGGACTGTGTGGTTTGCCAGAACGGAACTGTGAACTGGGTGCTTCTGCCGTGTCGACACACGTGCTTGTGTGACGGCTGTGTTCGGTATTTTCAGCAGTGCCCAATGTGCAGGCAGTTTGTTCAGGAATCTTTTACACTTTGCAGTCAAAAGGAACAAGAGAAAGACAAACTGAAAGCTCTTTGAGAGTGTTGTTACAACTGAAAAGTATACGTTCCACTGAAGATGTAGAAATTTGCGTTCTTGGAATTAATCATAACATGGAATCTACAGTGTTGACCATCAGTGAAAATTCTATTTTAATTTCACATTTGTACGGTACATGGATGATGAAAATGAATTCCTTTCTGTTCAGTATGATAAATACTGGAATACCATCTGCGCTAATACATAAAAATTCATTCAACTCTTGAGAAGAGTGTAAATGTTTGGCCTTTTATCAGCTAGGGGATTTCATACAATGTAGATTAGGAAAATTCTGAAAAGCAACCCATCTAAAATCTGAGGAGGTAAAAGTCAAGATCTCTGGATGTTTTGCCTTTCCCATCATTTGGAGTGCGATTGGGAAAAAACTGAATTCTTCCTAAAGCAATTGTATGTTCCCCAGTTTATAAAGGAGTTGGAAAGGGCTTCTAACTCTAAATCTTTTCCTAAAATAACAGCTTTTATAAATATCCATCTAATTTTCTTTATAGTCACATAAACACAAGTCTTAATTTTAATATAGCATCTTAAGTCATAAACAAGATACAATTATTATCTGTTCTCAGTGTATCATAGATTAAAATGATACTCCTCTGTAGGAAGCAGATATATAAAACTTGGATAATAAATTCCTTGGATAACTAAATTTATTGTCAAGTATGATTAGGTTAGCAGAATGTGACCTGTCGGGAAAGAACTGTGAGACTCGTAATGCCTTACCTTAGATTTCCTCCTGCATAACAAATCTGTCTAAAACCAGAGAGGTTTTGGAGCCAGAAAAACTGCTAAGAGAAACAAATAACTATTTTTTTCTACTGTATTTTTATTCCAAATAAACCCATATCCTTCAGAATAGTAACCTGATTGGCAAAAAGCCCCATCCCCCATGCTTTCCAAGATGACAAAAAAAAAAAAAAAAAGTAAATCAGAGCTTTCTGTGTCTTCAGGACATATTACCTTCCACTCACCAAGAAATTAGATCATGGCAAGTAAACTGAACTTCAGGGAAATTTTCAAGGCTTCTTTGTCCTGTTTGTATGAAGAATAATGCCTTATCTTTGTATCAGTGTTTTTACATAGCATCATTTCATTCTAATCAAATACAACAATCTGAAGAAGACATTACCTATTCTCCATTTTATAAACCAAATCAGACTTTCATCTCTGCTCAGTAGCTATGTATTAAATACCTTCTAAGGGCCAGATACCTTTTGGCAGTCTGAGCTACAAAGAATCAGGCAAAACTTCCGACCTCAGAGTATCTGTGCCTCTACAGCATTGCAGAAACTCGTCCCCACCTCGGAAATTCTAGAGCTCTGTTCCAACCCTGCCGCTGGAAGCAGGGGCAGTCGAAAGCTACAGTCTCTGCAGCAGTTAGCTAGCAACAGCTTATCTGGGAAACTCACCCTGTGGAGTAAATTGGGGGAATCTTCAAGGATCACTTTGTCCATCTCAGCCAGCCCGCTTCTCCTTCCAGTTTGTACTGAAACTGTCTGAGACATATGGTTGCTTTCTCATCTGTGATAGATTCCACCTGCAGTCTTCCTCCATTCCTTGTAACTGTTTTATTGTAGTAAAATATACATAACAGGAAATTTACCGTTTTAACTATTTTTTAAGTGTACAGTTCAGTGACATTAAGTCCGTCCACATTGTTGTATGACCATCGTCAGTAACCATCTTCAGAATGATTTTATCATCCCAAACTGAAACTAGACCCATTAAACACTGACTCCCCATTCTCCCTCTTTTCAGCCCCTGGTAACCACCATTCTACTTTCTGTCCCTATGAATTTGACTACTCCAGGTAGTTCATATATCTGGAATCACACAATATTAGTCCTTTTGGGTCTGATTTGTCTCACTGGGTATAATGTCTTCAAGATTCATCTGTGCTATGGCAGCAGTCAGAATTTCCTTCATTTTTAAGGCTAATATTCCATGGTATGTATAGACCACATTTTGTTTATCTATTCGCCCATCATTTTTTACAACTCTTAAAGATGATTTGCCCTTAGCTTCTCTTGCTGTGACTAAAGTAATTGATCTTCGTCCCTTTGGTGGTAGTAATGAGGAATTCGGTAGGTAACCAAGTAAAAACAAGTACACTGACTCCTAGAGGCTTATGTCAGAATTTTCCAGTAGCAGTGAACAAGTGACATTTTGTGAGAACATCTACAAAAGCATTTTGTTTGCATGGGTTATTGGAGAAAATATGTGGTTGATATAGATTAGTTGCTACTTTCCAAAAATCCTACCCAGGGCTACATTAAGCAGACTTGACCGGTGATTGGCCACTTTCTCCTCCTTCCCAACTTAGTGCCTAGCAGGGCTCCTCATGTCCAAACCAGTTCCAGAGGAGGAACCTAAAAACTCAAGGACTCAACACAAGTCATTGAATTATCTCCCGTGGGGCTGTTGTATTTTTTAAGCCTTCCCATTTTTGTGGCGTGAAGAGCCTTGCCTTGGCTTGGGGGTTTGAAGCATCAACATAGATAGTCTAAGATTAGGAAGGGTAGGAGGAGATGATTTCAGCCTCTCGTTCTGCCTCAGGCCCTATCTCTGGATAATTCCCTAACTCCATTTCCCAGATTTTGAACATGCCTCTCTCTATTATATTCCTCCTGAATCTTCATCCTTGTCATCATGACCTCTAGTTCCTGGGTCCTTGAGTTTATTCTGATAATTCATTAACTTGCTCCTGCTCAACTATTTCAAATGTGTTTTCCTTTTCAAGTTTTTATTTAAATTCTGGTAAATTAACATATAGTATAATATTGATTTCAGGAGTAGAATTTAGTGATTCATTACTTACATATAACACCCAGTGCTCATCATAACAAGTGCCTTTCTTAATAACAAATGCCCATCACCCATCTAGCCCATCCCCCTCCCCACTCCTTCCATCAACCCTCAGTTCTCTATCGTTTCGAGTGTCTTATGGTTTGCTTCCTTCTATCTCTCATTTTTCCCTTCCCATTTGCTCATCTGTTTTGTTTCTTAAACTCCACATATGAGTGAAATCATATGGTATTTGTCTTTCTCTAACTGACTTATTTCGCTTAGCATATTACACTCTAGCTCCATCCACGTTGTTGCAAATGGCCAGATTTCATTCTTTTTGATGGCTGAGTAATATTCCATTGTGTGTGTATATATATATATATATATATATATATATATATGCGCCACATTAGTCGATGGGCATTTGGGCTCTTTTCATAGTTTGGCTAAAGTTGATAATGCTGCTATAAACATCGGGGTGCATGTACCCCTTTGAATCTGTATTTTTTTATCCTTTGGTTAAACAAATGTGTTTTTGTCTTAGTTTGCTTTCTTGATTTCTCTGCTCTACCTGCCCCATCAACCCACAAACTTGGCTGGACTCAACTGTGTTTCTTTACTGCCATTACCTCAGAAGGTCAAGTGAACTAACCAATTAATGAAGTCTACCACAGAGCCACGTTGTTTAGTTGTGTCTGGGCTTCACTGCTGCTCAACAATCCTTTCAATTTTTTTCCCCTCTTGGAAAATAGTTTCCCTATTCAAAGTGTGCCATTCAATAGTTTTAGTATAGAGTTTTAGTATAGTATAGAGTGACTGAACTCCCAATAGCTACTGCAAAGCGTCTCCACTATTCTCATGTTCTGTATCCCACCAGTCCTGTATCACTTCCAGCAAAGAATCTTTAAGAGGTAGTATGGTATGGAGGTTAAGGTGATAGAGCCTGAAGTCCTATATCTTGGGTATTTATCCCAGCTCTGCCACTTGGCCCTTGGACAAGTTACTTACCTCACTCTGCTTCAGTTTCCTCGTCTATTGAAATGCTGATAATAGAACCTACCTATAGACTCTTGAGAGAATTAGCCCAGTTAGTATGTGTAAAGTGCTTAGACCTGGGCAGAGCACAGAGGAAGCCCTGTATGTGATACATACTACTGTTACTACTTTGTTTAGATGTTTAGAGCCAGTGGACTTTCTTTTCTCTCTTCCCTAAAAGAGGAGGTGTATTATATCTACTTTCAAGGCCAACACTCTACTTGTGTTCTTGATCTCATCTCTGCTTCCTGAACTCATTTGATTATTCTTTCAATAATTACTGAGGGCCAAAGACATTGCACATTGTTTGGGCATGAGAATACAGCAGTGAAAATAATAGGCAAGACCGTTACCTTTGTGGCACTTATATTCTAGTAGAGATAGAGAGAGAGGGAGAGAAATTAGTAAAAGATATAGCAGATCAGATGGAGGGAAGGGCTATGGAGAAAATCAAAGCTCGGTTGGGCGCATAGGGAATGTGAAGGTTGGAAGTGGGGGTATTTACTTCAAATAGGATGTCAAGGAAGCGCCCACCAGTTTTAGTGGAGGCCTGAAGGAGGCCAGGAAGTGAGCCATGTGAATGTCTAGGCAAAGAGGCCTTAACAACTACAAGGCTGAGATGGAGCCAGTTGGAAAAAGAGCATGTTTGGAGGAAAAGAGGAATTTTGTTTTTGTGCCGTTTTAGATACTAGTTGGAAACCAAGTAAGAATGTCACATAAACAGGTGAATATAGTACTCTAAAGTTCAGGGGAGAGGTCCAGCTTAAAATAAAAATTTGGGGGGCGCCTAGGTGGCACAGCGGTTAAGCCTCTGCCTTCAGCTCAGGGCGTGATCCCAGTGTTATGGGATCGAGCCCCACGTCAGGCTCCTCTGCTATGAGCCTGCTTCTTCCTCTCCTGCTCCCCCTGCTTGTGTTCCCTCTCTTGCTGGCTGTCTCTCTGTCGAATAAATAAATAAAATCTTTAAAAAAAAATAAAAATAAATAAAAATGTGGGGGTCATCAGTGTGGTATGCAAAGCCATGGATCTGTGTGAGGTGGGCTGAAGGAGCACCCCCAGGAACACAAGTCCACATGCTGAGCAGATACTCTAACTTTCAGGGAAATTAGGGAGGAGCCCGTAGACTGAGAAGTAGACAGTGAGGTAGGAGGAAAGCCAGAAGAGTGTTATTTACAAACCGTCCCAAAGCAGAGTGGTATAAAACAAGCACCATTTTATTATGCTCACGGATTCCATGGTCAGGTATTGGGGCAGAATATAGTGGGCATGGGCCTACCTGGGAGTAATGTTGGGAAAACTCAAATGATTGGGAGTGTGACTCAAAGGTCAGAGGGCTGAAATCATCTGAAGTCTTCTTCGTTCACTTATTTGGTGCCTGGGTCGTGATGACTTCAAAGTGGGGCTGATATAGGACATGTGGCCTCCTCATGTGGCTTGGGCTTTGTCACAGCTGGTGGTCTCAGAGTAGTCAGATTTCTTAAAAGGGGGCTCAGGATTCCAAGAGCAAGTGTTCCTAGTGAACAGGGCAAAAGCTGCATGGCCTTTTTTGTTTTATCTTTTTTTTTCTTTTTAACAGCTTAATGGAGATATAATTTACATGCCTACAGTTTCCCTATTCAAAGTGGGCCATTCAATAGTTTTAGTATAGTGACTAGTTTTAGTATAGAGTTTTAGTATAGTATAGAGTGACTAGTTTTAGTATAGTATAGAGTCTTCTGACCACCACTACAATTTCAGAACATTTTAATCACCCCCAAAAAGAAATCTTGTGCGCACTAGCAGTCACCCCCGATCCCTGCCATCTTGTTCCAACTCTAGGCAACCGCTGATCTCCTTCCTGTCTCTATAGATTTGCCTGTTCTGAGTGGTTCATGGAATGGAATCACATGCAGATGGAATTATACAATACGTGACTTGTTGGGATTGGCCACAAAACATCATTTCACACAATGTTTTTAAGGTTTATCCAAATTAAAGCATAAATCAGCATTTTATTTTTTTATTGCCAAATAATATTTCATTACATAGATATACCACATTGTGTTTATCCATTTATTAATTGATAGACATTTGGATTTTTCTACTTTTTTGCTATCATGAGTAATGCTGCTGTGAACAGTGGTTACAAGTTTTTGTGTGGACATATGTTTTAATTCTTCTTGGGTATATAGCAACAAGTGGAAGTGCTGGGTCATATTATCCTATTTTGAACATTTTAAGGAACTTCCCAAATGTTTTTCAAAGTAGCTACACCATTTTACATTCTTACCAGCAATGCAAAGAGGTTCCAATCTCTCCACATCCTCACCAGCATTCATTATCTTTTTGATTATTGCCATCCTTGTGGGTAGAAGTGGTATAATTGTGGGGTTTTAAAAATAATTGTGGTTAAAAAATATATAATATAAAATTTATCATCCCAACCATTTTTAAATGTACAGTTTAGTAGTGTTAAGTATTCACATTCTTGAGCAACAAATCTCCAGAACTTTTTTATTTTGCAAAACTGAAACTCTATAGTCATTAAACTCAACCAGTCTCACTCCAGCTCCTGGCAACCACCATTCACAGTATAATTGTGGTTTTGATTTGCATTTTCCTAATGGCTCAATGATGTTAAGCATCTTTTCATGTATTTATTAGTCATTTGTATACCTATTCAGATCTTTTGCCCATTGGGTTGACTTTTTATTATTGGCCTCTAAGAGCTTATATTCTAGATAGAAGTCTTTTATCAGAAATATGATTTGCAAATATTTTCCCATTCTTTGGGTTGTCTTTTCACTTTCTTGGTGGTGTCCTTTAAAGCACAAAAGTTTTTAACTTTGATGAAGTCCACTTTATCTATTTGTTCTCTTGTTACTTGTGCTTTTGGTGTCATATCTAAGAAGACTTGGCCTAAGTCAAGATCATAAATATTTACTCCTATAGTTTCTTCCAAGGGTTTTATCATGTAGGTCTATGAATAATTTTGAGTTAAATTTTATATATGGTTTGAGGAAAGGGGTTCAACTACATTCTTTTCCATGTAGAAATCCTCAAAACATATTAGGAAACTAAATTCAACAACACATAAAGCAATCATCCACCATGATCAAAGGAATTTATTCAAGGGATGTAAGGATGTTTCAACATGCAAATCAGTGATTGTGATACACCACATTAACAAAATGAGGGATAAAAATCATAAGATCATCTTAATAGATGCAGAAAAAGCACTTGACAAATGTTGAATATAAACGGCAAGAGTGGGTATCATTGGATAAACTGAGGCAAGATCAGGAAGGGCTTGATAAGAGTTAAGCTTTATTATGAAATAAAGGGGAGTCATTGAAGGGTTTTAATCAGAAGTAACTTGATTTGTTTTATTAAAAAAAACAACAACAACAATGGGAAAACCCTGGAGAGTTAAAGCAAGGAGGTGACCCTGTCTTGAGTTGCTCTTTATAAAAAAATAAATAAAAAAGCTAGCTGGCTGAATGTGGAGAATGAACTGAGATGTTTTGGGAAGGAAGAGGTCAAGACAGAAGGCCCAGGGACTGATAGGAGACCAGTCATCTGGTGGTGGTGGTGGGAAGTCTGGCACTTGGGTGGAAGAATTGAAAAGTGCGATGGCTCCAATGAAAAAGAGCTTGGGTGTTGGAGGAACAGAGAGAAGGCCTGTGTGACTGGAATTGAATAAATAAGGAGGATCCATGTGGATGGGGTTGAAAAGAGGACAGGCCTTATTAGCCATGGCAGGAACTGGGACTCTCTTCTATGCAGTGGGAAGTTATTAGAGTCAAATAGGAAGGTGACCTTGTTTGAATTGCACTTTTAAAAGACTACAGGGGAACACATCTGGGGAAGGGGCTGTGCAAAATCAAGAGTTCCATTTTAGACATTTTAAGTTTAAGATGTGACCTTATGCCTACCTTGCTTGCTTTATGTAATTGGTTGAATCTCTAGCATTTAATCTCTTCTGTGTTTATCATAGCTACGTCCTACAGAAATTCTGCAAATTGGTACCAGGTATAGTCAGGTGAGGAGGAGGAGGGGGAAGAGCTGTCCTATAGTTTCTGTGATCTAAGCACTTTGTGTTTGTGCCAGTGATGAAGCTATTGCCTCTAGGCTCCAGACCCGCCCTTCTATTCTCTGCTTGGTGATGCGGGGTAAGACTCTGTAGACCACATTTACGCTTCCCCCCAGCGGGCTGTCTTTATAAAGCTTTGCAAATCAGAGCAACAGAGGGAGACTGGCGATAAGAGGAAGAAAAGACTTGCTCTTTCCTGTCTCTGTCCTGTGGGCTCCCTGTTCTGGGGAGCGTTACCTCAGTCTACGTGTCAGGAGCTGCAGCCGAACCCCCACTTCCCATGGCTGTTCTTCCCACATTTGCCAAACCTGCTTCCTCACCTCCCCGCTCAGGACACCAGCCCCAGCCCAGCAGCACCCCGTCCTCAGTGGTCTGAGAGGTTCAGCTCTGGGAGGCCCCTCCTCCAAACTTCTCAGTTTTTATAATTCCGACTTCTTTACGTTGTTTCTCCAGCCCTGGGGATGGTAGCTGCTTTCTACAGTTGTTACCCCTGAAACACCTTCATGTTTGCCTTTCGACTTTTCGGTTAACAACTCTTTATATTAATAATCTCTGATAAAATGATTGTTGTGTGTTTTTTTTTGTCTCCTGGCTATACTCTAATTGATACACAATTAGATATTATCTCTCATAATCCTGGCTCAATTTACGAAGGTAGACAGAAAACTGAGACCAACAGGCTAAACAGCCCATATTACACAGCTACTTGATGGTAGAGTGGAGATTTGAATCCAGTTTTGCTGTATTTTATTTTGCCTGAAGCTTGTACTCTTAGTCACTAGTCGCCTTCCTACATCGTCTGAGAAACACATGGTCTTTCATCACTGAACTGTAGATACGATTTAAAAATTCTTTCATCATTTTTATTGCTTTTTGCGAGCCTATTATCAGAGCCAAGCATTTCCTAACAGATATTCCAGGCAACACTATACTACAGGACTACACTGTGAAGAATGGGTTCCGGGCTCAAGTAAATTTAGGGCCTGCCCTAGACTCTACTCCCCACAAGAGGCATAGTGAACATGAGCTTAATAAAGGCTTTGAAAAATCTTGCAATAGAATTTAAATATGTAACGAGGCCGTTTCTCATAACTTTTCTGACTGGGAACATTCTGAGGATGTGGAGAATGGGATTAATCAATATTTAATCTAACACATCCTGTGCAACAGTAGTTGTTGGTGCCAGCAAGGGTGGGGTCTTCTCATCATACAAAGGTGGCTGCAAAGAGTACCGGGGGAAAATACAACAAATTACAAACATCACAAAGCTGACTAATACCACAAGTATCACAAAATCTATAAGCAAACATAATATTAAATACGTTTTAAAAAGAATATTGGGGAAGGGGAGTCTGATCTTTGATTACATTGTAGAAATATATGATCGGAGGGGCACCTGGGTGGTTCAGTCAGTTAAGTGTCCGGCTCCTGATTTCAGCTCAGGTCATGATCTCAGGGTCATGAGATGAAGCCCTGCATCAGCCTCCACGCTCAGGGGGAGTCTGCTCGAGATTCTCTATCTCCCTGTCCCTCTAACCCTCCCCTCCCCTCACTCTCTAAAAAAGAAATATGGGGCACCTGGGTGGCTTAGTCATTAAGAATCTGCCTTTGGCCCAGGTCATGATCCCAGGGTCCTGGGATGGAGCCCCGTGTTGGGCTCCCTGCTCAGTGGGAAGCCTGCTTCTCCCTTTCCCTCTGCCCCTGCTTGTGTTCCCTCTCTCACTGTCTCTTTCTGTCAAATAAATAAAATCTTTTTTTTTTAAAGATTTTATTTATTTATTTGACAGAGAGACAGCCAGCGAGAGAGGGAACACAAGCAGGGAGTGGGAGAGGAAGAAGCAGGCTCATAGCGGAGGAGCCTGATATGGGGCTCAATCCCATGACGCCGGGATCACACCCTGAGCCGAAGGCAGACGCTCAACGACTGCGCTACCCAGGTGCCCCAAATAAATAAAATCTTTAAAAAAATAAAAAAAGAAGAAAGAAAGAAAGAAAGAAAGAAAAAGAAAAAGAAAGAAAAAGAAAAGATGACCCTAGATTTGTACATTTAAAAATTTCAACTATTCAAATCTGTGGACACATTTCAATGGCACTTTTAGTTAAAAAGATATGACAATTCTTATATTAAACCAAGATTAGAATAAAGATTTGATGAGAACAAGTGATTTTTACTCTCTTCTGCCAATCTGGGACACACTGTCCCTCCAAAAGGTCTGAGGTCCCACTTTCGTAATTCTGACCTATATAAATCCTGTAAATAGGAGTAGTTTTGCAATGCTTACGTTTAACCTTCTGACTGTATTTATTCGAAAATTTATGACACCTTGTGAGATGTTTTACTGTAAAAAAACTATAATTAATACTTCACACATTTGTTTATTTTTAAAAAGTGTGAATCCATCTGCGTTTGTATTTGAAACTGTGGTTCATTTGCTAGTATTTATATTTTATTTAAATAACCGTACCAGTTAATTGGTTTGAATTATATTGTTTAGAAGTCAGTAAAAAATGTAGTGTTCCTGACTAAGGTTCTAAAAACTAGAGTTCACCGCCTCTATCTAACCCCATCTTAGAGAAAGCTGTTTCAAAAGATTTCTTCATAGAATATTCTTCAGTCTTAAGAAGGAATGAAATTCTGATACGTACCACAACATGGATGAGTTTTGAGAACATTATGCTGAGTGAGAGAAGACAGACATAAAAGGACAATATTGTGTGATTCCACTGCTCTGAGGTCCCTAGAATAGGCAAATAAATCACAGAGACAGAGAATAGATACTAGTTAGCAAGGGCTGAGGGAATGGGGAAGTGAGAGTTGTTTTTTTGATGGGTACAGAGCTTCAGTTTGGGATGGTGAAGAGTTCTGGAAATAGTGGTGATTTGCTGTACAATGTGAATGTGCTTAAAGCCGCTGAGTGTTACACTTAAGAATCATTTAAGTAAAAAAAAAAAAATCATTAAAAAAAGGTAAATTTAATGTTTTATTTATATATTTTACCACAATTTAAAAAAAAAAGCCATTTTCTTCCTGGATTCGACATACTTGTCCAGTTCACATTCCAGTTGGACTCTTGAACAATAACTAATCGTAATTGCTCATCGGAGCCTTTGGATAGTGGCATTCTATTTACCTAAAATGGGGTTTAAGAAGTCTTTTTTTCTTTTCTGGGAAGAATTCTTTAAATGCAGGAATTGAAGAAAATTTGAAAACTATCCTGAGAGAATCAAGAACTTTAATGAAAAGCAAAAGCCGATTCCCCGAGTCCCCCTGCCTTACAGGAGGCTAGCTTGGCCAGGTTGACCCGGGGCCAGCCGGTGGCTCGGGTTTTGGCCTGGATTGGGCCGTGATCCCACGTGGAAGTGTACTCAGGATGTAGGAGGTTGGTGCAGGCGATCGCCACTCTGCCCTGGGCTCGCAAAAGGCCGGCTTTCTATCCAAATGTGTGCCCCTGCCAGCACTGAGGTGTTTCTGAGCTGAACTCGAGTATAGTCTCCTAAGCCACGGCTCCTGGGCCTTAGCTGGCTTGCCTTTCACTGTTGCTATCTTAGCAAACCTGACTCCTGATTTAGCCTTCCCACATTCCATCTGTCACCAGTTCTGCGGTTCCTTCCTCCACATCTCTCTCTTCACCCCTCCGATCCTGACTCAAGCCCTGGCAATCCTGTCCTAGGCCTCATCCCATGGATTTTGAGACAGCATGTCTTTGAGGACTGAATCAAGCATGTGTCTATGTGAGGCAGACCCAAGATGTAAAGTGGCCAAACGAACACACTCTAACCTGGGCATAGAAAGAAGGAAAATTCATATTTACCAAGTACTTCCTAAGTGCCAAGTAATGTGCCAGATATGTTCAGGCCTCCTAATGAGCTTATGAGAGACACCATTGCAATTGTGTGTAAATAATGTATTTCTTAAGTAAGCTCTATGCCCAATGTGGGGCTTGACCTCACCACCCCGAGATCGAGAGTCACATGCTCCACTCACTGGGCCAGTCAGGTGCCCCTAAGTAGTATATTTTTTTTTAAAGATTATTTATTTATTTATTTGACACAGAAAGAGACAGCCAGAGAGAGAGGGAACACAAGCAGGGGGAGTGGGAGGAAGAAGCAGGCTCCCAGCGGAGGAGCCTGATGTGGGGCTCCATCCCAAGATCCCGGGATCATGCCCTGAGCCGAAGGCAGACGCTTAATGACTGCGCCACGCAGGCGCCCCCCTGAGAAGTATTTTTAATGCAGAAGTTACTACACCAGAGCTGTGTCTGCTTTTCAGGAAGCACCGTAGACCCCAGGGGCAAAGACAGAGCTCTATCTGATGCAGATGCCGACTTGGTTCGCGGTAAATCAGTCTTCAAACTTCCTCACGGTAAATCAGTCTTCAAACTTCCTCAGTCCCGGCACTTCTGTTCACTCACCCAGATCCAATCTTTTCATGACCAATTCCCTCTCTGCACCTCCACCGGAACAGCCTACTCTCCCCAGCATGCACGTCAGTGGTTCTGTACCTTTCCTGAGGACAGACGACAGACAACCACCTGCATTCGTTTCCTTCCACCAGGAGATGGTTCCCCCACCAGCCAGCGACGTTTCTAGCTCAGCTAAATCCCATTCCTCCCAGACAACTGCCTGATCAACTGCTCTTTGGAAGGTGGAATTTGCACTAGCGCTCATTTTACACATCTGATATTACACACTGATAACCCTAGGAGACCTTCATTCAGGTCCTTTAAAATGTACAACTTTCAAAAAATCTACATTTCTGTTCTCTTTTCCCTTGAACCTATAAAATGTTTCTTGCTAGATAAGAACAGTGTTTGCACAGATATTTTCATATCCTAAGGGCAACAGGGTGTGGGGGTCAGGCCATTGCCATTACTGAGTGTCAGGCCCTGGGAGGCACCACACATATTCTTTACTCACATCTTACAACAGCCCTGAGGGATGAGTAGTATTTCCTCCATTTTACAGCGGGTGAAATAAGATTGTCACCTACTCCTCGTTGCACATCTGGTCAGATCACATTTGGAATCCCTTGTGCGATTCCCAGGCTCACTTTAAGCCTGTGGATAGGATGTCTGTTCAGGAAGGTCCTCCAAGAAGCAGATGCCAAGACAAGATTAGAGGTGTAAGCCATTTATTAGGGGAAATGCCCGCAAAGATTCCAAGAGGAGGGAGCAGGACTGGGCAGGGAGAGCCTTCAGACTAGGACACTGAAAGCAGAGAGGGAAGAAGGAGTGGGGAGGAAGGGCTTCAGATCACAGCACAGTTCTGAGAAAGTCCCTACTAAGTGGATGCGGTGTCCCTGAGCAAAGAGGCGGCAGCTGGAGTCAGCCACACCATTCTGTGGCAGACCCTTGGGGGAGAGCTGACCGGTGTGTGTCCATGGCTGCCATGGTGCAAGTTACAGAGACACGAACCAAGGACTTAAAGAAAGCACATTATAATCATCCGTGCCAATGGCCACCCCAGGTCATCGAAACAGCCGCTTAGAGGGAGTGATGTGACCTCTGACTTGCAGACTTCTGAATTTCATGGGCCAGAAAAACCAGGAGACCAACTAAAGTTACCCCCCGATTTTTAAAAAATTCCGCCAAATAAGACATTAATAGCCAAATACTCCTTACTACCACCACCATTTATTTATTTATATATATATATATATATATTTTAAAGATTTTATTTTATTTTTTCGACAGAGATAGAGACAGCCAGCGAGAGAGAGAACACAAGTAGGGGGAGTGGGAGAGGAAGAAGCAGGCTCATAGCAGAAGAGCCTGATGTGGGGCTCGATCCCCATAACGCCGGGATCACGCCCTGAGCCGAAGGCAGACGCTTAACCGCTGTGCCACCCAGGCGCCCCTATTTATATATTTTTAAAGAATTTATTTATTTATTTATTTATTTGTCAGAGAAAGAGAGCACAAGCAGGGGTAGCAGCAGGCAGAGGGAGAAGCAGGCTCCCTGCTGAGCGGCGAGCCCGATGTAGGACTTGATCCCAGGACCCTGGTATCATGACCTGAGCTAAAGGTAGATGTTTAACAACTGAGCCACCCAGGCGTCCTCTGCCACCATCATTTAATATAAGATACTTTAATACCCCCCAAAACTAAGAAGAGCATAATCTCTAAGTGAAGCCCTTTGAGTCGAATACATTTAGCACAGTGAAAAACGTTGTTCTTGCTACTCTTGTTTTGCCGCAGTTCATGTAAAAACATGCTCATGGTCTGGGTCTCAAAACACAGTCCGGGGTAGTTAAGTACGGGACGGGCCCTCAGGCGGCTTCTAACCCCGAGGCTGACTCGTCGCACTCACACTCACGAATATTTACCATGCACGGCGGTGGGTGTGGTAGGTCCCGGAAAGACAGCGAGGGCCGGGGGCCCCTGCGCGGTGGAGCTTCGTATCGGCGAGTGGAGAGAGAGAATGCAGCCGCAGACACAGGCACACGCCCTACAGCCTCGCCTGTGGTCCCTGCTCCGGAAGGAAAGGGCCGCCACTTCAGAGAGTGTGGTGCAAAAGGCCTCTGTAAGAAGATGACATTTGAGCGAAGGGAGGAGTCCGCCTTTTGAAGTGCTGGATGAAGAGCCAGAAAGACATAATTCTCCAGGAATAGCAAGTGCAAAGTCCTCCAGGAGAGAGTGAGCTTGGGCCATTTGAGGAACTGAACCTAGGCTTGGGGGGGAGGGGGCTGCAGCATGAAATGAGGTAAAGTGGGGCAGCCGCGGGACCAGGCAGGGCATATTTCCAGCGTGGTGTCTGGCTGAGAGTCCTCTCTAGGGCTCTAACAACTTTATTTCAGTGACAGAAATTCCTCTTTGTCTAAATACGCTAGAAGTTCATGGGAAGGTAGAGTGTGAAATTGCTTGAAGAGTGACGTCCGGGTATTTCACCAGAAACATTCAAAGGGATATACTTACCTTACAAATTCATCAGGGCTTTCCTGTTTGCAGGCTAAAAAAAAAAAGAAAAAAGAAAAAAAGGAAAGAATTGTTCCATCTCTCAGGGGTTGACATGTATTTAGCACATTTGTGAGATTTTTGCACACATCTAGCATGGCTGGGTATTTACAGTGAGAACTCTGACTTCCAAGGGCGCCCAAAATCTGCACACTCCCACCAGCACATTTTCATCTGTAGGTACTCCGTGTGGGAAGACACGCTCTAGTCAGATTCTTGGGACTGGAATGTGGGGACTAGGGTGCTTAGAGACATACCTGAATGACCAAGAAGAGAAAGGTGCTATCTTTCATCCGGGGAGAGGTTGCGTGGGCCCTTTCCTCTCACTGCTTCTGTGGCTGACCTCAGGGCTTCAAGAGGCCATTCTTTCCCAGAGGGTTTTGCATACCTGTGCGCTGATATCCCCCCAACTTGCCCGATCTCAAGAATCACTAGAGGCTCTTGATAAAAATATGGACTTCCAAGCCCACCCCAGAAGATTCTGTTTAGGAGGTTTTGGTGAAGGCTGCAAATACGAGTGGCTTCTCCCAGCAGCCCAGGTGATTCTTACCAAGTGTGTTTAGGAAACTCTACCTTGAGGGGCGCCTGGGTGGCACAGCGGTTAGACGTCTGCCTTCCGCTCAGGGTGTGATCCCAGCATTACGGGATCGAGCCCCACATAAGGCTCCTCCGCTGGGAGCCTGCTTCTTCCTCTCCCACTCCCCCTGCTTGTGTTCCCTCTCTCACTGGCTCTCTCTCTCTCTGTCAAAATAAATAAATAAAATCTTAAAAAAAAAAAAAAAAGGAAACTCTACCTTGAGGCTCTTCAGAATTTTCTAGCTCAGTGTTCACCAAACTAATCCAGTCCCGAGATAACCTAGAGCATTTTCTGAATATTCAGCTTCTCAAGCCCCAGCCCAAATGAATCAGGATTGTCAGGCAAGGGGCCTGGGAATCTGTTACGTTACTAAACAGTCCAGATTCATTTTGTGATAACAGAAGCTTAGTGAGCACTCTGACAGAGGCTCACATAGAAACTTTAAGATTTAAGATTCTGATTCATGACAGCTATAGAGGAACTCAGAGATCTGCATTTTAAAATAAGCTCCCAGGTGATTCTGATGCACAAGGTTCCTGGACCCCCCACTTTGAGAAATACTACAGTCCATTTAAACTTATTACAACTCACGCCTTTGTTCTTAACACAAAAACATTGACAGCATTTACTATGAACTTGTGCATCTCCTGGCCTTTGCAAATGCTGCTCATAAATCCCACCTCTGTGTTTTAAAACCTTTCAACTTAATTTTGTTTTTCAATGTTTTATCAAGAAAAATTTCAAACATGGGGTGCCTGGGTGGCTCAGTCGGTTAAGGGATGGACTCTTGGTTTCGGCTCAGGTAATGATGTCAGGGTTGTGGTATCAAGCCCCATGTCTGACTCCATCCTCAGCGGGGAGTCTGCTTGAGGTTCTCTCTCTCTCTCTGCCTCTCCCCCACTAAGATAAATAACTAAATATTTAAAAAAAGAGAGAGAGAAGAAAAATTTCAAACATATGGAAAACTTGGAAGGATAGTTCACATTACACTCACTACCTGGTTCAACATTTGCCACATTCATTTTATCCATGTATCTTTTTGCTGAACAATCTTTCTTTTCTTTTCCATTCTTTTCTCTTCTTTTCCATTCTTTCTTTTCTTTTCTTTTCTTTTCTTTTCTTTTCTTTTCTTTTCTTTTCTTTCTTTTCTTTTCTTTTCTAGAAGGCTCCATGCCCATCTTGGAGCCCAAAACGGGGCTTAAACTCACAACCCTGAGATCAAGACCGAGCCGAGATCCTTAACCCACTGGACACCCCTTGCTGAACAATTTCAAAGTAAGCTGCAGACATCTTGTCCCCTTGACCCCCTCACCCAAACACCTCAGCATGACTATCCGTACAAAACAGCAAAAAAGTATTCTTTTTCATAACCACAATATCATAGTCACATCTAAGAAAACTAATAATAATTGCCTTAATATCAGGTAATTCCGAGCCTATGCTCAAAATTCCCCCAATTGTCCCCCAAATGTAATATGCCTTATAGCTATTTTTTTCAAACCTGGAGGCAATCAAGGATAACACACTGCATATAGTTGTTATGGGCCTTTTGTCTCTTTTAATCTAGAACAGTCCTTCCACCACTTTTTCCAGACCGGTTGTCTTGGAGAATGTCCCTCTTTCTGGATTTGTCTGATTGTTCCCTCATGGAGTTCTACCAAACATACAAGCAAGCAAACAGTCTCATATGAATATATGTATATTTGTATTTACAGCATATTTACAGAGACAAAGATTTGTTTGCTCTCTCCCACACACACAACCTCTTTCCCCTCTCAAACAATCATATTTAATAATAACATTATTGAACACTTACTATATGCCTGTGCTGTTTTAGAGAAATTTAAATGTATTAACTTATTTACTCATAACAATAATGAGGTAGATTTGTCACCAATGAAACTAAGCACAGAGTGGGAAGTGATTGGTAGAAGGTTAAAGGGCTAGGAAGTGGTAGGGCTGTGTTCCGAGACCCAAGACTCTTGCAATAGAGGTGGGTCTTTCAACCACAAAAACAGAATTATAGCATAGACATTATCCTACAACTTTAAAAAAGCTTATTTCTAGGCCAATACATGAAATTTGACTTATCATCTTTATCCCCAACAATTTGTTATAAACATGACCATACAAAAAAATTGTAAGAATCGAATGTTAAATACCTATATTCTCAAGATTCTACAATTAACGTTTTGTCATATTTATCACATCTTACTTTACCTGTGTATCCCTCTATTTGTCCATCAAGCTATCATATTTCTAATGCATTTTTTCAGACTATAACTCATTAAAAAAATAGCTGTAAAAGATTTATAGCATGGAAGTTTGCTAATTTATTCACACATTCCTCCACAGATAAGCAGTCAAGTGTTTTGCTTCATAAGCAATGCTAAAATTGACATTCTTGTGTATTTTTGTATACCTTGTAGTAATGATGCTTTAGCTTCAGTCGAATAGATTTCTAAAAAATGCAATCATCAGGTTAAAGGATATGCCTAATTTAGTAGATACTGTTGGATCTCTTTCCACAAGTAAAACTCCACTAGTAAAGTCTGGGAAGGCCTGCATTTCTTCTCCTTTTTAATCTTCTTACTGATAGAAGAAACGTGGACTGCAAGTATAGAAACATGGAGTTCTCAGGACACTTCTCATACATCCTGGCTCCCACCAGATGCTAACAGTGTTTAAAATTTTCCCCATCTCTGTTGAAATTATTCATCCAATGAATACCAACTCAAAAGATGCATAGTGTCTTTCTGAATTCTCTGGCAAAATTTCTGCCTCCATTGGTCTTGTTCAACACTGTGTGAGGTCTTCCTCTAGACCCACTGCGTATTGTACCTTCCAGGGAAGTGTGTGCGCATGCGCAGTTTGTGTTCTTTAGAGGTTGAAGAGACCATCCCTTCCTTCTACCTTTGTATCCTCTATTTGCCCAGCACAGTGATTTATACTCAATAAATACTTCTTGTTGAATGAACTAGTGAATGAAATTCAGGAGTAAAGTCCAGAGCAGCAGATAGTGGCCAAATGCTGGAGTCTTTGTATTTCAGGCCAAAGAGCCTGGAATGTATTCAATGTTGATTCAGAAACCACAGGAGTGTCTGAACTGGGGCCTGGAAAGACTAGAGTTGAGGCTGGGAGATTTAGTAATGAGGCTGGGACAAGACCCTGGGAGGAAGCAAACAGACTCCTAAACAATTATTGGGAGTTGAAGACCTAATTTTTGCAGTGTGATTTTTTTTTTTTAGGATACTTTCTAAATTTAATTTTAGTCAGTGGTCCCGAGCTTATGCAGTGTTTTGTTTTGTTTCAACTTTTGTACATATGGTAGAAAAATTAGAAAATATAGAGAAACAAGATAATAATCCTCAGTAATTCTACCATCCAGGGAAAATCACGAGTAGTTACCTTTTTGGTGGAAATCTTTTCAACACCTTTTCCTATGCATATATGCAATAAAATATATTTAATACATAATGGATATATGAATTTTATTTCTTTTATTATTTTTATTATTTCTTTTATTATTATTTATTACTACTTATTTTATTATTACATTTCCTTATACATTAAATATACTATATTTATATATTAAACACAAATTATATATATATATGATACATACATATATATATATATATATATACAGGCTTTTATGTTAGATAAAACACCACCCCGGGGCGCCTGGGTGGCACAGCGGTTAAGCGTCTGCCTTGGGCTCAGGGCGTGATCCCGACCTTATGGGATCGAGCCCCAAAAAAAAAAAAAAAAAAAAAGAAAACACCACCTATCTTCAATATTGTATCTTGAGGACCTGCACAGAGTACTCAATATATATCTATTAAATGACTGAATGATAACTATTCATTGTCTTTTGCCTTTATGTGGAGATTTTAATACTTTAGCTAATTCCTACAGCAAATAAAGATAACTTGTTCTAATGTCTCTATAAATAATGCATTTTTTTTCTTGTTTTATCTTACTACTACTAGAAGAAATGTGAATTTAAAATATATAGACATGGGCTCCTGGAGATATCTTATTTTTTATATCTTATTTTTTTCAAAGATTTTATTTATTTATTTGACAGAGTGAGAAAGAGAGGGAGAGCACAAGCAGGGGGAGCTGCAGAGGGAGAGGGAGAAGCAGGCTCCCCGCTGAGCAGGACCTGGACCTAAGCCGAAGGCAGACACATAACCAACTGAGTCACCAGGGCACCTCAATACCTAGACATTTTCTTAAGCAGTGATTTATAAACATAGCACTGATTTATATGGACTTAGTCATCTTTGAAACATTTGAACATGAGTTATTTGATCAAAAGTATTATTTACTGAGCAAACACCAATTTCTTCCTTTCCCAGATTGTAGGACGGAAAAAAGCAAAAGAATGTTTAAAGAATGTTAATTTACAGGAGAATCATTTTCAGACTTTACTAGTGGAATTATACTTGTGGAAGGAGATCCTACTAAATTAGGCATATCCTTTAACCTGTGTACTCACTGCCTAATCCTGTGCCTGGGACAAAGTAGGTAAACAATAGTTATTTTTTCAAATGAATAAATAGAAAAATAGTGAACACAGTTATATTAATAATCTTTTATCCCATATTCTCATTCCTTTTCCAAGCAGTGTGGATTTTTTAGGACTTGTTAGCCACTTTTTTTTCAAAAAGATTTTATTTATTTATTTGTCAGAGAAACAGAGAGAGAGAGAGAGAACAAACAGAGGGAGTGTCAGGCAGAGGGAGAAGCAGGCTCTCTGCTGAGCAAGGAGCCCCACTCAGGGCTCTATTCCAGGACCCTGGCATCATGACCTGAGCCGAAGGCTGACCTTTAACTAACTGAGCCACCCAGGCACCCCAAGCCACTTCTTAATTATCCATAAAAACTGGGTACAGATTCATATGGAAAAATTCCACATTTAATACAAAAACGTATTTAGAGGATAGTATTTCCTTCCTTCAGAGTCTTGAATTCACTCCTCAGAATAAGCAGCATCACTTGGCTTTATCTATACTCCCTTTCTCATCAGAGAAAAGGCCCAGAGGCAAGGGAAATCACGAATATTGTAAACCTCCAGAAACAAGTGGGGACTGGTAACTCATTCATGCTTATCTTTGTATTTCTCAAAAATAGCTCAAAAATTAGCTAACTCAGGATTGTTTCCTAGGTGAAAGGCTGCTGTAAAGACTACATTTTTCCAGTAGGTGGCAGTGTTTTCTTTCTTCAGCATAAGTAGACTTGAAAATTTGACTCAAGGTTTGTTTGTTGTTTTTGTTTTTTAGTTTTACTATTCCTTCAGTAATCTTCAGGTGACAATAAATAAGTTAATGAAACTGATGTTTCTTTCACTTTCTTTAAAAAAAATCACCCCTGGCAATTTCAAAAGCATCAGATGCAGATCTTGTACTTTGGCTTCCACTGACAGCAAAGTATATATCCGGGTAGACCACTTTACCCCTCCTCCCCGTTTCCTGATCGAAGTTATTACTAAGGACTAGCTAATTGAGAGTAATATCTTGGAGCAAATGATGACAAGATTTTCTGCCTCTCTAATAAAACAAAAGTAAAACACTGACTTTAGAATTCTCGATTTTAGGGAAAATATTCATTAAATTATGCAGATGCCTTTCTTGCTGGTTAATAATGAACCTAAAAATTATTCACGTACCCTATTTAATGATAACACCTAAAGTTTTGGAGCTCCACAAGACCTTTCAATACCCCCAACAGATAGGTGCCGTCACATGTCTGACACGAAGTAAACGGTGCAGGAACTAGGTTTGAGGAAGGCAGGCAGGATTGAAATTCCAGCGACATATGCTGGAGCTGGAAAACGGAAATGTTAATTAGCGGAATAATATCTCAAATACTTTATCTACAAAAATATTGTGTTAGTGAGAGTAGGGAAGGCTGGATCTCAAGCGCGCATTTCACTGATTTCTCAATAGTGCTCTTTTTTATAAACAAAGCTTCAAGTTACTGGAGAAAATGTTCAAGGGTTGTGTTTCACTGAAAACACAGAGATCGCCGGACTTGGCCATCAAGTCCACCCGTGAATGTTAACCTGATAACAGAAGGTACAGTGATTTTTAGGTTTCGGGGGATTTTTAACCAATCCTCTACTTCCGAGACCAGCCGGCAGCATTTTGTGCAGCCCACCCGGGGCCTCTCCACTCCCCGCCGCACCCCCCTATTCTCTCCCGCGCACGTGGACCTCTGACGCAAGCCCGGCCTCGGCCTCGGCCTCGCGGACTGTTCAGGTCCAGGTAAACCGGCCAGCCAGGGGACTCTGACGCGCTGACAGGTGGCCTCGCTCGCCTTCCTGCCGCCCAGGGCGGCGCTGTTCTCAGCTCCCGGCCCGCGGCCACAGCCCGCGCGCCAGGCATAGCTCTCCGGCTGGCCCCAGAAGTCGGGCGGCTTCCCCAGGGGAGAGCGAGGCCCGAGAGGGGCGCCGGGTTGCCCGCGAGGCCGCCAACGAGAGCAAAGGGCAGCCAAGGCCGGAGCCAGGTGAGGGGTGATCAGGCCGGGCACTTCTCGCGCCCCTCGGACAAGGGCCACAAGGAGCCCGGACAAGGGCCACAAGAAGCCCGGCACCCACGCACGTCCAGCACCGTGTATCGCCCCTCGGTTTCCTCCGCCCTGTGCTCGGCGACCCCCCGGAACCCGCCCACTCCCCCCGCGGCAGTGACCCCAGGTCCCCACCGCCCGCGAGCCAAGCCGATTTGCTACCCCCGGGGCCCAGTAGGACCCAGGGGTCACCCAAGTCGGCGAACCACATTCCCAAGGACGAGCAGCCGGTGGCAGCACCGCCCCCTCTCTAGCGCCCTTCGGGTCTTCTACTGCCAGCGCTCCCGCGGCTCTAGGGCCCCGACTTCTCCAGAAGTCGCTGGCGGCCAGGGGAGGAATTCACTCGGACCCCTCCCCTTCCCCAAACTTCTTCCCTCCGCCGGGCCGCTCTTCTAACCGGACCCCTCTGCGCCATCCGGCTCCTCCCTCTCCGCTCCCCTCCCCTTTTCTGGTCCCCACTTA
>NC_048237.1:29229636-29231828 GCF_002007445.2 Ailuropoda melanoleuca
GTCCCCCGCGAGACGACACTGGAGGCAGCAGCAGCGGCGGCGGCCCGGACCCGCAGCGCCGCACTCTCTCAGCGCCGCCCGCCCCGACGGCATGGCCCGCGGCCCGCGCTCCGGGCGCCCGCAACCTCGCTGAGAGCCGCCGCGGCCCCCGACCCACGCGTGGGGCCCCGAGGCGCCGGGATGAGCCTCGCGGAGGTGAGCGCCCCCACCCTTCCGACCCCGGGAGGGGATCCGCCGGTCACTGGGTCCCCTTCGCGAGAGACTTCCCCCTCTGCCCGAGAACTTCTGGGAGGCGGGAAGCGGGATGCCGGCAGCTAGCGGCCCCCAAGGGCTGAGCCACTGGGCTCGTCTCTCTGCCGCCGGCGGCTACCCGGACGGGGATAGGAGTGGGGGAGCCCCCGAAGCTGAACTTTCTTCTTTGCGGTCGTTGGGGGGCGTGTGCGGGCGGCGTGGAGCCGCAGTCTCGGCGGAGCCGCCCTGCCCGCCGGGGGAGGCAGCGTTTAGGACTCGGGCTGTCTCCGCGCTTGGCGCGCGCCCGGGGCCGTACAGTCTTCGGCCTGGGAAGCGCGGGCGAGGCGCTGGGCCGGCCGGACCCGCCCGTAGGCGGTGGCAGCCAGGGCAGAATGCCTAAAGCACACACGCTCGTACACACAAACGCACACGCACGCACACATCTGATCGCTCTGGGCAAAGCAGGCCCTCGGAGACCTCCCGGGTGGGCTGGCGCGGCGCGGCGCGGGGGAGCCGGGGCTCCGGGTGAGCCTCCGCCCGCTGGGCGCGGAGCTTTGGGTGGGGAGTTTATTTTTGTCTCGAGCTGCTGCCGCGGCTGCTCACGGCCTAAATCCAGAGGGGAGCCTGGCGGTGGAGATGCTGGCTGTTGCTGTAGATGGAGCTGCAGCCGCTCGGCTGCTTCTCCGGGAGGAGGAGGAAGAGAGGAGGAGGAGGTGGTAGAGGAGGAGGTGGAGAAGGAGGAGGAGGAGGTAGAGAAGGAGGAGGAGGAGGAGGAGGAGGAGGAAGGAACTCGGGCTGCTGCTGCCTCCGCCTCTGTTTTGCATTAGCCCCCACCCCCACCCCCGCGCCCCTTCGCAGCCGCATTGCAAGTTTTCCGCGCGAGGATCTGTTGCTGGTGCTGGCGTTTGCAGGCTCAGCCCTCGAGGCCACCCCGGGTGGGGTGTGTGGGGAGCGCCAGCCGTTCGCAGCGGCAGCAACAGGAAGCCGTGGGGTCTCCTCTCGCACCTGGGAGGGAGGCTTCTGGCCATTCCCAGAACGTGAATAGCCCCTCTCGCGCATCCGGGTGCGGAGGGGGCTGCCGGAATTTGGGGGACCAAACCCTCCGTGGGGCGCCCCCCCGCCCCCTCTGATGCACTCGTTTCCCGGGCGCGCTCTCTCGCTGGCCGAGGTCTCACTGCAGCCTTTCTCTCCTTCCAGTGGTGATCGCCGCTCGGGAATGCGGGTGTGAAGGGTCCGAGCTGCCGCCCAGCGGGGAAGAGACCCCGGGACGCCGGAAATCACCATCCCGAAGCTGCGAGAAGGGGGGGAAAAGAGAGCATTCTTTCAGTTTGTGTGCCTTGTAGGGAATTTTTTTTTAATCGTTATTTTTTAAAAAAGAAACATTTCCGTGCTACTGTCTGTCATCATCTCTGGGGACATCAGTCAGAACCACCGGAACGTAACTGAAACCAGACGAGGGAGGCAGGAGCCGAGGCAGTACCTGCAGCGTCCGGGCACCAGAGCCACCTTGGAACGGGAACGCGTCTCCGGCGGCCGCGGGGCTGCGGCTCCGCCAAACTTTGGGGCGGGCGGGGCGGGTGGGGCGCCTAGGGGGCTTCGTAGACCGAGGGCCGCCCCCTAACCATGATGTTTCGCGACCAGGTCGGGGTGCTGGCGGGCTGGTTTAAGGGCTGGAACGAGTGCGAGCAGACTGTTGCGCTGCTGTCGCTGCTTAAGCGCGTGAGCCAGACCCAGGCCCGCTTCCTCCAGCTCTGCCTGGAGCACTCGCTGGCCGACTGCGCCGAGCTGCACGTCCTCGAAGGCGAGGCCAACAGCCCCGGTAAGTGCGCGGCCACCGCTGTCCCGCCTGTTACCCCCCTCCCCGTTCCTCCTTCCCCCACCCCCTCCTGCTTCCCAGCCTCCGGCCAGGGTCCCGCCCCCGGCCGCCTCCCAGCGGGTACACCGAGGGCCCGAGCCCGGGG